>NW_026558314.1:0-267843 GCF_026930045.1 Uloborus diversus | reverse complement strand
TAATTACCAAGGTGCATTTTTTGTTTTTATTATATTTAAGACTTCCATCGACAGAGCTCCGATAGCCTAATGGCTAGACCGTTGGGTTCCAAGCGCGTGGTACTGGGTTCGAGTCCCGGCCGAAACGAAAATCTTTCATGTATATATTTCTCTTCTGATTTGAAGATTCTTTTTTTTTTCAATTTCTTTCTTTTGCAAATATGGATTATTTATGTACGGAAGAAAATTCTGAGTCAGTTTAATCATTCGACCTTTAGATTTCAAAGATTTTAGATCAATAATTACTAAGGTGCATTTTTTGTTTTTATTATAATTAAGACACCGATCAACAGAGATCCGATAGTATATTGGCGAGAGCGTTGTGCTTCCATGAGTGTCGCCCTGGGTTCAAATCCCAGCCGGAAAGGAAATCTTAAATGCAAATATTTTTTTATAATTCCTTTTTTTTATTTTTCCCTTTTGCGAAGTCAGTCAGTCAGTCTGACAGTCAATCAGTCAAGCACTCAGTCATTCAGTCTCAGTCAGTCAGTCCAGTCAGTCAGTCACTCAGTCAGTCAGTTAGTCCTTCAGCCAGTCAGTCAAGCAGTCAGTCATTTAGTCTCAGTCAGTCAGTCATTCAGTCTGTCAGTCAGTCAGGCAGTCAGTCAGTCAGTCAGTCGGTCAGTCCTGTGCAGTCAGTTAGTCACTAAAGCAGTCAGTCAGTCTCAGGCAGTCAGTCAGTCAGTCAGTCCAGTCCAGTCTCAGTCAGTCAGTCAGTCGTCTCGGTCAGTCAGTCAGTCAGTCATTCAGTCAGTCAGGCAGTCAGTCAGTCGGTCAGCCTTATTCAGTCAGTCTGTCAGTCAGTCAGTCAGTCAGCCTTATTCAGTCAGTCTGTCAGTCATCCTTATTCAGTCAGTCTGTCAGTCAGTCAGTCGGTCAGTCCTGTCCAGTCAGTTAGTCAGTCAAGCAGTCAGTCAGGTAGTCAAGCAGTCAGTCAGTCAGTGTCAGTCAGTCATTTAGTCATTCAGTCAGTCAGTGAAATAGCCAGTCAGAGAGTCAAGCAGTCAGTCAGTCAGTCTCAGTCAGTCAGTTAGTCAGTCAGTCAGTCAGTCAGTCAGTCAGTCCAGTCTCAGTCAGTCAGGCAGTTAGTCAGTCAGTCTCGGTCAGTCAGTGAGTCAGTCAGTCAGTATCAGTCAGTCAGTGAGTCAGTCTGTCAGTCAGGCAGTATCAGTCAGGCAGTAAGACTCCGCTCGACAGTACTCCGATAGCCTAATGGCTAGACCGCTGGTCTTCCAAGCGAGTGGCCTGGGTTCGAGTCCCAGCCGGAGCGAATATCTTCAATGTATATATTTCTTTTCTAATTTGAAAATTCTTTTTTTTTTCAATTTCTTTCCTTTGCAAGTATTGATTATTTATGTAGGGAAGAAAATTCTGAGTCAGTTTAATTTTTCGACACGAAGATTTCAAAGTGTTTAAATAAACAATTACCAAGGTGCATTTTTTGTTTTTATTATATTTAAAACTCCCACCGACAGAGCTCCCATAGACTAATGGCTAGAGTGTTAGGCTTTCAAGCGAGTGGCCCTGGGTTCGAGTCCCAGCCTGAACGAAAATCTTCAATGTATACTTTTAGTTTGAAATTTCTTCTTCTTTTTTTTTTTAATTTTTCTCTTTTGCGAATATTGATTATTTATGTAGGGAGAAAAATTCTGAGTCAGTTTAATTATTCGACCTGTAAATTTCAAAGTGTTTGAATCAATAATTACCAAGGTGCATTTTTTGTTTTTATTATATTTAAGACTCCCATCGACAGAGCTCCGATAGCCTAATGGCTAGAAAGTTGGGTTCCAAGCGCGTGGTACTGGGTTCGAGTCCCGGCCGAAACGAAAATCTTCCATGTATATATTTCTCTTCTAATTTGAAGATTCTTTTTTTTTTCAATTTCTTTCTTTTGCAAATATGGATTATTTATGTACGGAAGAAAATTCTGAGTCAGTTTAATCATTCGACCTTTAGATTTCAAAGATTTTAGATCAATAATTACTAAGGTGCATTTTTTGTTTTTATTATAATTAAGACACCGATCAACAGAGATCCGAAAGTATATTGGCGAGAGCGTTGGGCTTCCATGAGTGTCGCCCTGGGTTCAAATCCCAGCCGGAAAGGAAATCTTAAATGCAAATATTTTTTTCTAATTTTATAATTCTTTTTTTTTTATTTTTCCCTTTTGCGAAGTCAGTCAGTCAGTCTGACAGTCAATCAGTCAAGCACTCAGTCATTCAGTCTCAGTCAGTCAGTCCAGTCAGTCAGTCCAGTCAGTCAGTCACTCAGTCAGTCAGTTAGTCCTTCAGCCAGTCAGTCAAGCAGTCAGTCATTTAGTCTCAGTCAGTCAGTCATTCAGTCAGTCAGTCATCCAGGCAGTCAGTCAGTCAGTCAGTCGGTCAGTCCTGTGCAGTCAGTTAGTCACTAAAAAAGTCAGTCAGTCTCAGTCAGTCAGTCAGTCAGTCAGTCCAGTCCAGTCTCAGTCAGTCAGTCAGTCAGTCTCGGTCAGTCAGTCAGTCAGTCATTCAGTCAGTCAGGCAGTCAGTCAGTCGGTCAGCCTTATTCAGTCAGTCTGTCAGTCAGTCAGTCAGTCATCCTTATTCAGTCAGTCTGTCAGTCAGTCAGTCGGTCAGTCCTCTCCAGTCAGTTAGTCAGTCAAGCAGTCAGTCAGGTAGTCAAGCAATCAGTCAGTCAGGCAGTCAGTCAGTCAGTCAGTCAGCCTTATTCAGTCAGTCTGTCAGTCATCCTTATTCAGTCAGTCTGTCAGTCAGTCAGTCGGTCAGTCCTGTCCAGTCAGTTAGTCAGTCAAGCAGTCAGTCAGGTAGTCAAGCAGTCAGTCAGTCAGTGTCAGTCAGTCATTTAGTCATTCAGTCAGTCAGTGAAATAGCCAGTCAGTTAGTCAGTCAGTCAGTCAGTCAGTCAGTCAGTCAGTCCAGTCTCAGTCAGTCAGGCAGTTAGTCAGTCAGTCTCGGTCAGTCAGTGAGTCAGTCAGTCAGTCAGTATCAGTCAGTCAGTGAGTCAGTCTGTCAGTCAGGCAGTATCAGTCAGGCAGTAAGACTCCGCTCGACAGAACTCCGATAGCCTAATGGCTAGACCGCTGGTCTTCCAAGCGAGTGGCCTGGGTTCGAGTCCCAGCCGGAGCGAATATCTTTAATGTATATATTTCTTTTCGAATTTGAAAATTCTTTTTTTTTTTCAATTTCTTTCCTTTGCAATTATTGATTATTTATGTAGGGAAGAAAATTCTGAGTCAGTTTAATTTTTCGACACGAAGGTTTCAAAGTGTTTAAATAAACAATTACCAAGGTGCATTTTTTGTTTTTATTATATTTAAAACTCCCACCGACAGCGCTCCCATAGACTAATGGCTAGAGTGTTAGGCTTCCAAGCGAGTGGCCCTGGGTTCGAGTCCCAGCCTGAACGAAAATCTTCAATGTATACTTTTAGTTTCTAATTTGAAATTTCTTCTTCTTTTTTTTTTAATTTTTCTCTTTTGCGAATATTGATTATTTATGTAGGGAGGAAAATTCTGAGTCAGTTTAATTATTCGACCTGTAAATTTCAAAGTGTTTGAATCAATAATTACCAAGGTGCATTTTTTGTTTTTATTATATTTAAGACTTCCATCGACAGAGCTCCGATAGCCTAATGGCTAGACCGTTGGGTTCCAAGCGCGTGGTACTGGGTTCGAGTCCCGGCCGAAACGAAAATCTTCCATGTATATATTTCTCTTCTGATTTGAAGATTCTTTTTTTTTTCAATTTCTTTCTTTTGCAAATATGGATTATTTATGTACGGAAGAAAATTCTGAGTCAGTTTAATCATTCGACCTTTAGATTTCAAAGATTTTAGATCAATAATTACTAAGGTGCATTTTTTGTTTTTATTATAATTAAGACACCGATCAACAGAGATCCGATAGTATATTGGCGAGAGCGTTGTGCTTCCATGAGTGTCGCCCTGGGTTCAAATCCCAGCCGGAAAGGAAATCTTAAATGCAAATATTTTTTTATAATTCCTTTTTTTTATTTTTCCCTTTTGCGAAGTCAGTCAGTCAGTCTGACAGTCAATCAGTCAAGCACTCAGTCATTCAGTCTCAGTCAGTCAGTCCAGTCAGTCAGTCACTCAGTCAGTCAGTTAGTCCTTCAGCCAGTCAGTCAAGCAGTCAGTCATTTAGTCTCAGTCAGTCAGTCATTCAGTCAGTCAGTCAGTCAGGCAGTCAGTCAGTCAGTCAGTCGGTCAGTCCTGTGCAGTCAGTTAGTCACTAAAGCAGTCAGTCAGTCTCAGGCAGTCAGTCAGTCAGTCAGTCCAGTCCAGTCTCAGTCAGTCAGTCAGTCGTCTCGGTCAGTCAGTCAGTCAGTCATTCAGTCAGTCAGGCAGTCAGTCAGTCGGTCAGCCTTATTCAGTCAGTCTGTCAGTCAGTCAGTCAGTCAGCCTTATTCAGTCAGTCTGTCAGTCATCCTTATTCAGTCAGTCTGTCAGTCAGTCAGTCGGTCAGTCCTGTCCAGTCAGTTAGTCAGTCAAGCAGTCAGTCAGGTAGTCAAGCAGTCAGTCAGTCAGTGTCAGTCAGTCATTTAGTCATTCAGTCAGTCAGTGAAATAGCCAGTCAGAGAGTCAAGCAGTCAGTCAGTCAGTCTCAGTCAGTCAGTTAGTCAGTCAGTCAGTCAGTCAGTCAGTCAGTCCAGTCTCAGTCAGTCAGGCAGTTAGTCAGTCAGTCTCGGTCAGTCAGTGAGTCAGTCAGTCAGTATCAGTCAGTCAGTGAGTCAGTCTGTCAGTCAGGCAGTATCAGTCAGGCAGTAAGACTCCGCTCGACAGTACTCCGATAGCCTAATGGCTAGACCGCTGGTCTTCCAAGCGAGTGGCCTGGGTTCGAGTCCCAGCCGGAGCGAATATCTTCAATGTATATATTTCTTTTCTAATTTGAAAATTCTTTTTTTTTTCAATTTCTTTCCTTTGCAAGTATTGATTATTTATGTAGGGAAGAAAATTCTGAGTCAGTTTAATTTTTCGACACGAAGATTTCAAAGTGTTTAAATAAACAATTACCAAGGTGCATTTTTTGTTTTTATTATATTTAAAACTCCCACCGACAGAGCTCCCATAGACTAATGGCTAGAGTGTTAGGCTTCCAAGCGAGTGGCCCTGGGTTCGAGTCCCAGCCTGAACGAAAATCTTCAATGTATACTTTTAGTTTGAAATTTCTTCTTCTTTTTTTTTTTAATTTTTCTCTTTTGCGAATATTGATTATTTATGTAGGGAGAAAAATTCTGAGTCAGTTTAATTATTCGACCTGTAAATTTCAAAGTGTTTGAATCAATAATTACCAAGGTGCATTTTTTGTTTTTATTATATTTAAGACTTCCATCGACAGAGCTCCGATAGCCTAATGGCTAGACCGTTGGGTTCCAAGCGCGTGGTACTGGGTTCGAGTCCCGGCCGAAACGAAAATCTTTCATATATATATTTCTCTTCTGATTTGAAGATTCTTTTTTTTTTCAATTTCTTTCTTTTGCAAATATGGATTATTTATGTACGGAAGAAAATTCTGAGTCAGTTTAATCATTCGACCTTTAGATTTCAAAGATTTTAGATCAATAATTACTAAGGTGCATTTTTTGTTTTTATTATAATTAAGACACCGATCAACAGAGATCCGATAGTATATTGGCGAGAGCGTTGTGCTTCCATGAGTGTCGCCCTGGGTTCAAATCCCAGCCGGAAAGGAAATCTTAAATGCAAATATTTTTTTATAATTCCTTTTTTTTATTTTTCCCTTTTGCGAAGTCAGTCAGTCAGTCTGACAGTCAATCAGTCAAGCACTCAGTCATTCAGTCTCAGTCAGTCAGTCCAGTCAGTCAGTCACTCAGTCAGTCAGTTAGTCCTTCAGCCAGTCAGTCAAGCAGTCAGTCATTTAGTCTCAGTCAGTCAGTCATTCAGTCTGTCAGTCAGTCAGTCGGTCAGTCAGTCAGTCAGTCGGTCAGTCCTGTGCAGTCAGTTAGTCACTAAAGCAGTCAGTCAGTCTCAGGCAGTCAGTCAGTCAGTCAGTCCAGTCCAGTCTCAGTCAGTCAGTCAGTCGTCTCGGTCAGTCAGTCAGTCAGTCATTCAGTCAGTCAGGCAGTCAGTCAGTCGGTCAGCCTTATTCAGTCAGTCTGTCAGTCAGTCAGTCAGTCAGCCTTATTCAGTCAGTCTGTCAGTCATCCTTATTCAGTCAGTCTGTCAGTCAGTCAGTCGGTCAGTCCTGTCCAGTCAGTTAGTCAGTCAAGCAGTCAGTCAGGTAGTCAAGCAGTCAGTCAGTCAGTGTCAGTCAGTCATTTAGTCATTCAGTCAGTCAGTGAAATAGCCAGTCAGAGAGTCAAGCAGTCAGTCAGTCAGTCTCAGTCAGTCAGTTAGTCAGTCAGTCAGTCAGTCAGTCAGTCAGTCCAGTCTCAGTCAGTCAGGCAGTTAGTCAGTCAGTCTCGGTCAGTCAGTGAGTCAGTCAGTCAGTATCAGTCAGTCAGTGAGTCAGTCTGTCAGTCAGGCAGTATCAGTCAGGCAGTAAGACTCCGCTCGACAGTACTCCGATAGCCTAATGGCTAGACCGCTGGTCTTCCAAGCGAGTGGCCTGGGTTCGAGTCCCAGCCGGAGCGAATATCTTCAATGTATATATTTCTTTTCTAATTTGAAAATTCTTTTTTTTTTCAATTTCTTTCCTTTGCAAGTATTGATTATTTATGTAGGGAAGAAAATTCTGAGTCAGTTTAATTTTTCGACACGAAGATTTCAAAGTGTTTAAATAAACAATTACCAAGGTGCATTTTTTGTTTTTATTATATTTAAAACTCCCACCGACAGAGCTCCCATAGACTAATGGCTAGAGTGTTAGGCTTTCAAGCGAGTGGCCCTGGGTTCGAGTCCCAGCCTGAACGAAAATCTTCAATGTATACTTTTAGTTTGAAATTTCTTCTTCTTTTTTTTTTTAATTTTTCTCTTTTGCGAATATTGATTATTTATGTAGGGAGAAAAATTCTGAGTCAGTTTAATTATTCGACCTGTAAATTTCAAAGTGTTTGAATCAATAATTACCAAGGTGCATTTTTTGTTTTTATTATATTTAAGACTCCCATCGACAGAGCTCCGATAGCCTAATGGCTAGAAAGTTGGGTTCCAAGCGCGTGGTACTGGGTTCGAGTCCCGGCCGAAACGAAAATCTTCCATGTATATATTTCTCTTCTAATTTGAAGATTCTTTTTTTTTTCAATTTCTTTCTTTTGCAAATATGGATTATTTATGTACGGAAGAAAATTCTGAGTCAGTTTAATCATTCGACCTTTAGATTTCAAAGATTTTAGATCAATAATTACTAAGGTGCATTTTTTGTTTTTATTATAATTAAGACACCGATCAACAGAGATCCGAAAGTATATTGGCGAGAGCGTTGGGCTTCCATGAGTGTCGCCCTGGGTTCAAATCCCAGCCGGAAAGGAAATCTTAAATGCAAATATTTTTTTCTAATTTTATAATTCTTTTTTTTTTATTTTTCCCTTTTGCGAAGTCAGTCAGTCAGTCTGACAGTCAATCAGTCAAGCACTCAGTCATTCAGTCTCAGTCAGTCAGTCCAGTCAGTCAGTCACTCAGTCAGTCAGTTAGTCCTTCAGCCAGTCAGTCAAGCAGTCAGTCATTTAGTCTCAGTCAGTCAGTCATTCAGTCAGTCAGTCATCCAGGCAGTCAGTCAGTCAGTCAGTCGGTCAGTCCTGTGCAGTCAGTTAGTCACTAAAAAAGTCAGTCAGTCTCAGTCAGTCAGTCAGTCAGTCAGTCCAGTCCAGTCTCAGTCAGTCAGTCAGTCAGTCTCGGTCAGTCAGTCAGTCAGTCATTCAGTCAGTCAGTCAGTCAGGCAGTCAGTCAGTCGGTCAGCCTTATTCAGTCAGTCTGTCAGTCAGTCAGTCAGTCAGCCTTATTCAGTCAGTCTGTCAGTCATCCTTATTCAGTCAGTCTGTCAGTCCTGTCCAGTCAGTCAGGTAGTCAAGCTGTCAGTCAGGTAGTCAAGCAGTCAGTCAGTCAGTGTCAGTCAGTCATTTAGCCATTCAGTCAGTCAGTGAAATAGCCAGTCAGAGAGTCAAGCAGTCAGTCAGTCAGTCTCAGTCAGTCAGTTAGTCAGTCAGTCAGTCAGTCAGTCAGTCAGTCCAGTCTCAGTCAGTCAGGCAGTTAGTCAGTCAGTCCCGGTCAGTCAGTGAGTCAGTCAGTCAGTATCAGTCAGTCAGTGAGTCAGTCTGTCAGTCAGGCAGTATCAGTCAGGCAGTAAGACTCCGCTCGACAGAACTCCGATAGCCTAATGGCTAGACCGCTATTCTTCCAAGCGAGTGGCCTGGGTTCGAGTCCCGGCCGGAACGAAAATCTTCCATGTATATATTTCTCTTCTAATTTGAAGATTCTTTTTTTTTTTCAATTTCTTTCTTTTGCAAATATGGATTATTTATGTACGGAAGAAAATTCTGAGTCAATTTAATCATTCGACCTTTAGATTTCAAAGATTTTAGATCAATAATTACTAAGGTGCATTTTTTGTTTTTATTATAATTAAGACACCGATCAACAGAGATCCGATAGTATATTGGCGAGAGCGTTGGGCTTCCATGAGTGTCGCCCTGGGTTCAAATCCCAGCCGGAAAAGAAAATCTTAAATGCAAATATTTTTTTCTAATTTTATAATTCTTTTTTTTTTCCCTTTTGCGAAGTCAGTCAGTCAGTCTGACAGTCAATCAGTCAAGCACTCAGTCATTCAGTCTCAGTCAGTCAGTCCAGTCAGTCAGTCACTCAGTCAGTCAGTTAGTCCTTCAGCCAGTCAGTCAAGCAGTCAGTCATTTAGTCTCAGTCAGTCAGTCATTCAGTCAGTCAGTCAGTCAGGCAGTCAGTCAGTCAGTCAGTCGGTCAGTCCTGTGCAGTCAGTTAGTCACTAAAGCAGTCAGTCAGTCTCAGTCAAACAGTCAGTCAGTCAGTCCAGTCCAGTCTCAGTCAGTCAGTCAGTCAGTCTCGGTCAGTCAGTCAGTCAGTCATTCAGTCAGTCAGTCAGTCAGGCAGTCAGTCAGTCGGTCAGCCTTATTCAGTCAGTCTGTCAGTCAGTCAGTCAGTCAGCCTTATTCAGTCAGTCTGTCAGTCATCCTTATTCAGTCAGTCTGTCAGTCCTGTCCAGTCAGTCAGGTAGTCAAGCTGTCAGTCAGGTAGTCAAGCAGTCAGTCAGTCAGTGTCAGTCAGTCATTTAGCCATTCAGTCAGTCAGTGAAATAGCCAGTCAGAGAGTCAAGCAGTCAGTCAGTCAGTCTCAGTCAGTCAGTTAGTCAGTCAGTCAGTCAGTCAGTCAGTCAGTCCAGTCTCAGTCAGTCAGGCAGTTAGTCAGTCAGTCCCGGTCAGTCAGTGAGTCAGTCAGTCCCGGTCAGTCAGTGAGTCAGTCAGTCAGTATCAGTCAGTCAGTGAGTCAGTCTGTCAGTCAGGCAGTATCAGTCAGGCAGTAAGACTCCGCTCGACAGAACTCCGATAGCCTAATGGCTAGACCGCTATTCTTCCAAGCGAGTGGCCTGGGTTCGAGTCCCAGCCGGAGCGAATATCTTCAATGTATATATTTCTTTTCTAATTTGAAAATTCTTTTTTTTTCAATTTCTTTCCTTTGCAATTATTGATTATTTATGTAGAGAAGAAAATTCTGAGTCAGTTTAATTTTTCGACACGAAGATTTCAAAGTGTTTAAATAAACAATTACCAAGGTGCATTTTTTGTTTTTATTATATTTAAAACTCCCAACGACAGAGCTCCCATAGACTAATGGCTAGAGTGTTAGGCTTCCAAGCGAGTGACCCTGGGTTCGAGTCCCAGCCTGAACGAAAGTCTTCAATGTATATATTTCTCTTCTAATTTGAAGATTCTTTTTTTTTTAATTTCTTTCTTTTGCAAATATGGATTATTTATGTACGGAAGAAAATTCTGAGTCAGTTTAATCATTCGACCTTTAGATTTCAAAGATTTTAGATCAATAATTACTAAGGTGCATTTTTTGTTTTTATTATAATTAAGATACCGATCAACAGAGATCCGATAGTATATTGGCGAGAGCGTTGGGCTTCCATGAGTGTCGCCCTGGGTTCAAATTCCAGACGGAAAAGGAAATCTTAAATGCAAATATTTTTTTCTAATTTTATAATTCATTTTTTTTATTTTTCCCTTTTGCGAAGTCAGTCAGTCAGTCTGACAGTCAATCAGTCAAGCACTCAGTCATTCAGTCTCAGTCAGTCAGTCCAGTCAGTCAGTCACTCAGTCAGTCAGTTAGTCCTTCAGCCAGTCAGTCAAGCAGTCAGTCATTTAGTCTCAGTCAGTCAGTCATTCAGTCATTCAGTCAGTCAGGCAGTCAGTCAGTCAGTCAGTCGGTCAGTCCTGTGCAGTCAGTTAGTCACTAAAGCAGTCAGTCAGTCTCAGTCAGTCAGTCAGTCAGTCAGTCCAGTCCAGTCTCAGTCAGTCAGTCTCGGTCAGTCAGTCAGTCAGTCATTCAGTCAGTCAGTCAGTCAGGCAGTCAGTCAGTCGGTCAGCCTTATTCAGTCAGTCTGTCAGTCAGTCAGTCAGTCATCCTTATTCAGTCAGTCTGTCAGTCAGTCAGTCGGTCAGTCCTGTCCAGTCAGTTAGTCAGTCAAGCAGTCAGTCAGGTAGTCAAGCAGTCAGTCAGTCAGTGTCAGTCAGTCATTTAGTCATTCAGTCAGTCAGTGAAATAGCCAGTCAGAGAGTCAAGCAGTCAGTCAGTCAGTCTCAGTCAGTCAGTTAGTCAGTCAGTCAGTCAGTCAGTCAGTCAGTCCAGTCTCAGTCAGTCAGGCAGTTAGTCAGTCAGTCTCGGTCAGTCAGTGAGTCAGTCAGTCAGTATCAGTCAGTCAGTGAGTCAGTCTGTCAGTCAGGCAGTATCAGTCAGGCAGTAAGACTCCGCTCGACAGAACTCCGATAGCCTAATGGCTAGACCGCTGGTCTTCCAAGCGAGTTGCCTGGGTTCGAGTCCCAGCCGGAGCGAATATCTTCAATGTATATATTTCTTTTCTAATTTGAAAATTCTTTTTTTTTCAATTTCTTTCCTTTGCAATTATTGATTATTTATGTAGGGAAGAAAATTCTGAGTCAGTTTAATTTTTCGACACGAAGATTTCAAAGTGTTTAAATAAACAATTACCAAGGTGCATTTTTTGTTTTTATTATATTTAAAACTCCCACCGACAGAGCTCCCATAGACTAATGGCTAGAGTGTTAGGCTTCCAAGCGAGTGGTCCTGGGTTCGAGTCCCAGCCTGAACGAAAATCTTCAATGTATACTTTTAGTTTTTAATTTGAAATTTCTTCTTTTTTTTTAATTTTTCTCTTTTGCGAATATTGATTATTTATGTAGGGAGAAAAATTCTGAGTCAGTTTAATTATTCGACCTGTAAATTTCAAAGTGTTTGAATCAATAATTACCAAGGTGCATTTTTTGTTTTTATTATATTTAAGACTTCCATTGACAGAGCTCCGATAGCCTAATGGCTAGACCGTTGGGTTCCAAGCGCGTGGTACTGGGTTCGAGTCCCGGCCGGAACGAAAATCTTCCATGTATATATTTCTCTTCTAATTTGAAGATTCTTTTTTTTTCAATTTCTTTCTTTTGCAAATATGGATTATTTATGTACGGAAGAAAATTCTGAGTCAGTTTAATCATTCGACCTTTAGATTTCAAAGATTTTAGATCAATAATTACTAAGGTGCATTTTTTGTTTTTATTATAATTAAGACACCGATCAACAGAGATCCGATAGTATATTGGCGAGAGCGTTGGGCTTCCACGAGTGTCGCCCTGGGTTCAAATCCCAGCCGGAAAGGAAATCTTAAATGCAATTATTTTTTTCTAATTTTATAATTCTTTTTTTTTATTTTTCCCTTTTGCGAAGTCAGTCAGTCAGTCTGACAGTCAATCAGTCAAGCACTCAGTCATTCAGTCTCAGTCAGTCAGTCCAGTCAGTCAGTCACTCAGTCAGTCAGTTAGTCCTTCAGCCAGTCAGTCAAGCAGTCAGTCATTTAGTCTCAGTCAGTCAGTCATTCAGTCAGTCAGTCATTTAGGCAGTCAGTCAGTCAGTCAGTCGGTCAGTCCTGTGCAGTCAGTTAGTCACTAAAGCAGTCAGTCAGTCTCAGTCAGTCAGTCAGTCAGTCAGTCCAGTCCAGTCTCAGTCAGTCAGTCAGTCAGTCTCGGTCAGTCAGTCAGTCAGTCATTCAGTCAGTCAGTCAGTCAGGCAGTCAGTCAGTCGGTCAGCCTTATTCAGTCAGTCTGTCAGTCAGTCAGTCAGTCAGCCTTATTCAGTCAGTCTGTCAGTCAGTCAGTCGGTCAGTCCTGTCCAGTCAGTTAGTCAGTCAAGCAGTCAGTCAGGTAGTCAAGCAGTCAGTCAGGTAGTCAAGCAGTCAGTCAGTCAGTGTCAGTCAGTCATTTAGTCATTCAGTCAGTCAGTGAAATAGCCAGTCAGAGAGTCAAGCAGTCAGTCAGTCAGTCTCAGTCAGTCAGTAAGTCAGTCAGTCAGTCAGTCAGTCAGTCAGTCCAGTCTCAGTCAGTCAGGCAGTTAGTCAGTCAGTCTCGGTCAGTCAGTGAGTCAGTCAGTCAGTATCAGTCAGTCAGTGAGTCAGTCTGTCAGTCAGGCAGTATCAGTCAGGCAGTAAGACTCCGCTCGACAGAACTCCGATAGCCTAATGGCTAGACCGCTGGTCTTCCAAGCGAGTTGCCTGGGTTCGAGTCCCAGCCGGAGCGAATATCTTCAATGTATATATTTCTTTTCTAATTTGAAAATTCTTTTTTTTTTCAATTTCTTTCCTTTGCAATTATTGATTATTTATGTAGGGAAGAAAATTCTGAGTCAGTTTAATTTTTCGACACAAAGATTTCAAAGTGTTTAAATAAACAATTACCAAGGTGCATTTTTTGTTTTTATTATATTTAAAACTCCCACCGACAGAGCTCCCATAGACTAATGGCTAGAGTGTTAGGCTTCCAAGCGAGTGGCCCTGGGTTCGAGTCCCAGCCTGAACGAAAATCTTCAATGTATACTTTTAGTTTCTAATTTGAAATTTCTTCTTTTTTTTTAATTTTTCTCTTTTGCGAATATTGATTATTTATGTAGGGAGAAAAATTCTGAGTCAGTTTAATTATTCGACCTGTAAATTTCAAAGTGTTTGAATCAATAATTACCAAGGTGCATTTTTTGTTTTTATTATATTTAAGACTTCCATTGACAGAGCTCCGATAGCCTAATGGCTAGACCGTTGGGTTCCAAGCACGTGGTACTGGGTTCGAGTCCCGGCCGGAAAGAAAATCTTCCATGTATATATTTCTCTTCTAATTTGAAGATTCTTTTTTTTTTCAATTTCTTTCTTTTGCAAATATGGATTATTTATGTACGGAAGAAAATTCTGAGTCAGTTTAATCATTCGACCTTTAGATTTCAAAGATTTTAGATCAATAATTACTAAGGTGCATTTTTTGTTTTTATTATAATTAAGACACCGATCAACAGAGATCCGATAGTATATTGGCGAGAGCGTTGGGCTTCCACGAGTGTCGCCCTGGGTTCAAATCCCAGCCGGAAAGGAAATCTTAAATGCAATTATTTTTTTCTAATTTTATAATTCTTTTTTTTTATTTTTCCCTTTTGCGAAGTCAGTCAGTCAGTCTGACAGTCAATCAGTCAAGCACTCAGTCATTCAGTCTCAGTCAGTCAGTCCAGTCAGTCAGTCACTCAGTCAGTCAGTTAGTCCTTCAGCCAGTCAGTCAAGCAGTCAGTCATTTAGTCTCAGTCAGTCAGTCATTCAGTCAGTCAGTCAGTCAGGCAGTCAGTCAGTCAGTCAGTCGGTCAGTCCTGTGCAGTCAGTTAGTCACTAAAGCAGTCAGTCAGTCTCAGTCAGTCAGTCAGTCAGTCAGTCCAGTCCAGTCTCAGTCAGTCAGTCAGTCAGTCTCGGTCAGTCAGTCAGTCAGTCATTCAGTCAGTCAGTCAGTCAGGCAGTCAGTCAGTCGGTCAGCCTTATTCAGTCAGTCTGTCAGTCAGTCAGTCAGTCAGCCTTATTCAGTCAGTCTGTCAGTCAGTCAGTCGGTCAGTCCTGTCCAGTCAGTTAGTCAGTCAAGCAGTCAGTCAGGTAGTCAAGCAGTCAGTCAGGTAGTCAAGCAGTCAGTCAGTCAGTGTCAGTCAGTCATTTAGTCATTCAGTCAGTCAGTGAAATAGCCAGTCAGAGAGTCAAGCAGTCAGTCAGTCAGTCTCAGTCAGTCAGTAAGTCAGTCAGTCAGTCAGTCAGTCAGTCAGTCCAGTCTCAGTCAGTCAGGCAGTTAGTCAGTCAGTCTCGGTCAGTCAGTGAGTCAGTCAGTCAGTATCAGTCAGTCAGTGAGTCAGTCTGTCAGTCAGGCAGTATCAGTCAGGCAGTAAGACTCCGCTCGACAGAACTCCGATAGCCTAATGGCTAGACCGCTGGTCTTCCAAGCGAGTTGCCTGGGTTCGAGTCCCAGCCGGAGCGAATATCTTCAATGTATATATTTCTTTTCTAATTTGAAAATTCTTTTTTTTTTCAATTTCTTTCCTTTGCAATTATTGATTATTTATGTAGGGAAGAAAATTCTGAGTCAGTTTAATTTTTCGACACGAAGATTTCAAAGTGTTTAAATAAACAATTACCAAGGTGCATTTTTTGTTTTTATTATATTTAAAACTCCCACCGACAGAGCTCCCATAGACTAATGGCTAGAGTGTTAGGCTTCCAAGCGAGTGGCCCTGGGTTCGAGTCCCAGCCTGAACGAAAATCTTCAATGTATACTTTTAGTTTCTAATTTGAAATTTCTTCTTTTTTTTTAATTTTTCTCTTTTGCGAATATTGATTATTTATGTAGGGAGAAAAATTCTGAGTCAGTTTAATTATTCGACCTGTAAATTTCAAAGTGTTTGAATCAATAATTACCAAGGTGCATTTTTTGTTTTTATTATATTTAAGACTTCCATTGACAGAGCTCCGATAGCCTAATGGCTAGACCGTTGGGTTCCAAGCGCGTGGTACTGGGTTCGAGTCCCGGCCGGAAAGAAAATCTTCCATGTATATATTTCTCTTCTAATTTGAAGATTCTTTTTTTTTCAATTTCTTTCTTTTGCAAATATGGATTATTTATGTACGGAAGAAAATTCTGAGTCAGTTTAATCATTCGACCTTTAGATTTCAAAGATTTTAGATCAATAATTACTAAGGTGCATTTTTTGTTTTTATTATAATTAAGACACCGATCAACAGAGATCCGATAGTATATTGGCGAGAGCGTTGGGCTTCCATGAGTGTCGCCCTGGGTTCAAATCCCAGCCGGAAAGGAAATCTTAAATGCAATTATTTTTTTCTAATTTTATAATTCTTTTTTTTTATTTTTCCCTTTTGCGAAGTCAGTCAGTCAGTCTGACAGTCAATCAGTCAAGCACTCAGTCATTCAGTCTCAGTCAGTCAGTCCAGTCAGTCAGTCACTCAGTCAGTCAGTTAGTCCTTCAGCCAGTCAGTCAAGCAGTCAGTCATTTAGTCTCAGTCAGTCAGTCATTCAGTCAGTCAGTCAGTCAGGCAGTCAGTCAGTCAGTCAGTCGGTCAGTCCTGTGCAGTCAGTTAGTCACTAAAGCAGTCAGTCAGTCTCAGTCAGTCAGTCAGTCAGTCAGTCCAGTCCAGTCTCAGTCAGTCAGTCAGTCAGTCTCGGTCAGTCAGTCAGTCAGTCATTCAGTCAGTCAGTCAGTCAGGCAGTCAGTCAGTCGGTCAGCCTTATTCAGTCAGTCTGTCAGTCAGTCAGTCAGTCAGCCTTATTCAGTCAGTCTGTCAGTCATCCTTATTCAGTCAGTCTGTCAGTCAGTCAGTCGGTCAGTCCTGTCCAGTCAGTTAGTCAGTCAAGCAGTCAGTCAGGTAGTCAAGCAGTCAGTCAGTCAGTGTCAGTCAGTCATTTAGTCATTCAGTCAGTCAGTGAAATAGCCAGTCAGAGAGTCAAGCAGTCAGTCAGTCAGTCTCAGTCAGTCAGTTAGTCAGCCAGTCAGTCAGTCAGTCCAGTCTCAGTCAGTCAGGCAGTTAGTCAGTCAGTCTCGGTCAGTCAGTGAGTCAGTCAGTCAGTATCAGTCAGTCAGTGAGTCAGTCTGTCAGTCAGGCAGTATCAGTCAGGCAGTAAGACTCCGCTCGACAGAACTCCGATAGCCTAATGGCTAGACCGCTGGTCTTCCAAGCGAGTTGCCTGGGTTCGAGTCCCAGCCGGAGCGAATATCTTCAATGTATATATTTCTTTTCTAATTTGAAAATTCTTTTTTTTTCAATTTCTTTCCTTTGCAATTATTGATTATTTATGTAGGGAAGAAAATTCTGAGTCAGTTTAATTTTTCGACACGAAGATTTCAAAGTGTTTAAATAAACAATTACCAAGGTGCATTTTTTGTTTTTATTATATTTAAAACTCCCACCGACAGAGCTCCGATAGCCTAATGGCTAGACCGTTGGGTTCCAAGCGCGTGGTACTGGGTTCGAGTCCCGGCCGGAACGAAAATCTTCCATGTATATATTTCTCTTCTAATTTGAAGATTCTTTTTTTTTCAATTTCTTTCTTTTGCAAATATGGATTATTTATGTACGGAAGAAAATTCTGAGTCAGTTTAATCATTCGACCTTTAGATTTCAAAGATTTTAGATCAATAATTACTAAGGTGCATTTTTTGTTTTTATTATAATTAAGACACCGATCAACAGAGATCCGATAGTATATTGGCGAGAGAGTTGGGCTTCCATGAGTGTCGCCCTGGGTTCAAATCCCAGCCGGAAAGGAAATCTTAAATGCAATTATTTTTTTCTAATTTTATAATTCTTTTTTTTTATTTTTCCCTTTTGCAAGTCAGTCAGTCAGTCTGACAGTCAATCAGTCAAGCACTCAGTCATTCAGTCTCAGTCAGTCAGTCCAGTCAGTCAGTCACTCAGTCAGTCAGTTAGTCCTTCAGGCAGTCAGTCAAGCAGTCAGTCATTTAGTCTCAGTCAGTCAGTCATTCAGTCAGTCAGTCAGTCAGGCAGTCAGTCAGTCAGTCAGTCGGTCAGTCCTGTGCAGTCAGTTAGTCACTAAAGCAGTCAGTCAGTCTCAGTCAGTCAGTCAGTCAGTCAGTCCAGTCCAGTCTCAGTCAGTCAGTCTCGGTCAGTCAGTCAGTCAGTCATTCAGTCAGTCAGTCAGTCAGGCAGTCAGTCAGTCGGTCAGCCTTATTCAGTCAGTCTGTCAGTCAGCCTTATTCAGTCAGTCTGTCAGTCAGTCAGTCGGTTAGTCCTGTCCAGTCAGTTAGTCAGTCAAGCAGTCAGTCAGGTAGTCAAGCAGTCAGTCAGTCAGTGTCAGTCAGTCATTTAGTCATTCAGTCAGTCAGTGAAATAGCCAGTCAGAGAGTCAAGCAGTCAGTCAGTCAGTCTCAGTCAGTCAGTTAGTCAGTCAGTCAGTCAGTCAGTCAGTCCAGTCTCAGTCAGTCAGGCAGTTAGTCAGTCAGTCTCGGTCAGTCAGTGAGTCAGTCAGTCAGTATCAGTCAGTCAGTCTCGGTCAGTCAGTGAGTCAGTCAGTCAGTATCAGTCAGTCAGTGAGTCAGTCTGTCAGTCAGGCAGTATCAGTCAGGCAGTAAGACTCCGCTCGACAGAACTCCGATAGCCTAATGGCTAGACCGCTGGTCTTCCAAGCGAGTGGCCTGGGTTCGAGTCCCAGCCGGAGCGAATATCTTCAATGTATATATTTCTTTTCTAATTTGAAAATTCTTTTTTTTTTCAATTTCTTTCCTTTGCAATTATTGATTATTTATGTAGGGAAGAAAATTCTGAGTCAGTTTAATTTTTCGACACGAAGATTTCAAAGTGTTTAAATAAACAATTACCAAGGTGCATTTTTTGTTTTTATTATATTTAAAACTCCCACCGACAGAGCTCCCATAGAGACAGTCAATCAGTCAAGCACTCAGTCATTCAGTCTCAGTCAGTCAGTCCAGTCAGTCAGTCACTCAGTCAGTCAGTTAGTCCTTCAGCCAGTCAGTCAAGCAGTCAGTCATTTAGTCTCAGTCAGTCAGTCATTCAGTCAGTCAGTCAGTCAGGCAGTCAGTCAGTCAGTCAGTCGGTCAGTCCTGTGCAGTCAGTTAGTCACTAAAGCAGTCAGTCAGTCTCAGTCAGTCAGTCAGTCAGTCAGTCAGTCCAGTCCAGTCTCAGTCAGTCAGTCAGTCAGTCTCGGTCAGTCAGTCAGTCAGTCATTCAGTCAGTCAGTCAGTCAGGCAGTCAGTCAGTCGGTCAGCCTTATTCAGTCAGTCTGTCAGTCAGTCAGTCAGTCAGCCTTATTCAGTCAGTCTGTCAGTCATCCTTATTCAGTCAGTCTGTCAGTCATCCTTATTCAGTCAGTCTGTCAGTCATCCTTATTCAGTCAGTCTGTCAGTCAGTCAGTCGGTCAGTCCTGTCCAGTCAGTTAGTCAGTCAAGCAGTCAGTCAGGTAGTCAAGCAGTCAGTCAGTCAGTGTCAGTCAGTCATTTAGTCATTCAGTCAGTCAGTGAAATAGCCAGTCAGAGAGTCAAGCAGTCAGTCAGTCAGTCTCAGTCAGTCAGTCTCAGTCAGTCAGTCAGTCAGTCAGTCAGTCAGTCAGTCAGTCAGTCCAGTCTCAGTCAGTCAGGCAGTTAGTCAGTCAGTCTCGGTCAGTCAGTGAGTCAGTCAGTCAGTATCAGTCAGTCAGTGAGTCAGTCTGTCAGTCAGGCAGTATCAGTCAGGCAGTAAGACTCCGCTCGACAGAACTCCGATAGCCTAATGGCTAGACCGCTGGTCTTCCAAGCGAGTGGCCTGGGTTCGAGTCCCAGCCGGAGCGAATATCTTCAATGTATATATTTCTTTTCTAATTTGAAAATTCTTTTTTTTTTCAATTTCTTTCCTTTGCAATTATTGATTATTTATGTAGGGAAGAAAATTCTGAGTCAGTTTAATTTTTCGACACAAAGATTTCAAAGTGTTTAAATAAACAATTACCAAGGTGCATTTTTTGTTTTTATTATATTTAAAACTCCCACCGACAGAGCTCCCATAGACTAATGGCTAGAGTGTTAGGCTTCCAAGCGAGTGGCCCTGGGTTCGAGTCCCAGCCTGAACGAAAATCTTCAATGTATACTTTTAGTTTCTAATTTGAAATTTCTTCTTCTTTTTTTTTAAATTTTTCTCTTTTGCGAATATTGATTATTTATGTAGGGAGAAAAATTCTGAGTCAGTTTAATTATTCGACCTGTAAATTTCAAAGTGTTTGAATCAATAATTACCAAGGTGCATTTTTTGTTTTTATTATATTTAATACTTCCATCAACAGAGCTCCGATAGCCTAATGGCTAGACCGTTGGGTTCCTAGCGCGTGGTACTGGGTTCGAGTCCCGGCCGGAAAGGAAATCTTAAATGCAAATATTTTTTTCTAATTTTATAATTCTTTTTTTTTATTAATCCCTTTTGCGAAGTCAGTCAGTCAGTCTGACAGTCAATCAGTCATGCACTCAGTCATTCAGTCTCAGTCAGTCAGTCCAGTCAGTCAGTCACTCAGTCAGTCAGTTAGTCCTTCAGCCAGTCAGTCAAGCAGTCAGTCATTTAGTCTCAGTCAGTCAGTCATTCAGTCAGTCAGTCAGTCAGGCAGTCAGTCAGTCAGTCAGTCGGTCAGTCCTGTGCAGTCAGTCAGTCAGTCAGTCAGTCAGTCCAGTCCAGTCTCAGTCAGTCAGTCAGTCAGTCCAGTCCAGTCTCAGTCAGTCAGTCAGTCAGTCCAGTCCAGTCTCAGTCAGTCAGTCAGTCAGTCTCGGTCAGTCAGTCATTCAGTCAGTCAGTCAGTCAGTCAGTCAGTCAGTCGGTCAGCCTTATTCAGTCAGTCTGTCAGTCAGTCAGTCAGTCAGCCTTATTCAGTCAGTCTGTCAGTCATCCTTATTCAGTCAGTCTGTCAGTCAGTCAGTCGGTCAGTCCTGTGCAGTCAGTTAGTCAGTCAAGCAGTCAGTCAGGTAGTCAAGCAGTCAGTCAGTCAGTGTCAGTCAGTCATTTAGTCATTCAGTCAGTCAGTGAAATAGCCAGTCAGAGAGTCAAGCAGTCAGTCAGTCAGTCTCAGTCAGTCAGTCTCAGTCAGTCAGTTAGTCAGTCAGTCAGTCAGTCAGTCAGTCAGTCCAGTCTCAGTCAGTCAGGCAGTTAGTCAGTCAGTCTCGGTCAGTCAGTGAGTCAGTCAGTCAGTATCAGTCAGTCAGTGAGTCAGTCTGTCAGTCAGGCAGTATCAGTCAGGCAGTAAGACTCCGCTCGACAGAACTCCGATAGCCTAATGGCTAGACCGCTGGTCTTCCAAGCGAGTGGCCTGGGTTCGAGTCCCAGCCGGAGCGAATATCTTCAATGTATATATTTCTTTTCTAATTTGAAAATTCTTTTTTTTTTTCAATTTCTTTCCTTTGCAATTATTGATTATTTATGTAGGGAAGAAAATTCTGAGTCAGTTTAATCATTCGACCTTTAGATTTCAAAGATTTTAGATCAATAATTACTAAGGTGCATTTTTTGTTTTTATTATAATTAAGACACCGATAAACAGAGATCCGATAGTATATTCGCGAGAGCGTTGGGCTTCCATGAGTGTCGCCCTGGGTTCAAATCCCAGCCGGAAAGGAAATCTTAAATGCAAATATTTTTTTCTAATTTTTTAATTCTTTTTTTTATTTTTCCCTTTTGCGAAGTCAGTCAGTCAGTCTGACAGTCAATCAGTCAAGCACTCAGTCATTCAGTCTCAGTCAGTCAGTCCAGTCAGTCAGTCACTCAGTCAGTCATTTAGTCTCAGTCAGTCAGTCATTCAGTCAGTCAGTCAGTCAGGCAGTCAGTCAGTCAGTCGGTCAGTCCTGTGCAGTCAGTTAGTCACTAAAGCAGTCAGTCAGTCTCAGTCAGTCAGTCAGTCAGTCCAGTCCAGTCTCAGTCAGTCAGTCAGTCAGTCTCGGTCAGTCAGTCAGTCAGTCATTCAGTCAGTCAGTCAGTCAGGCAGTCAGTCAGTCGGTCAGCCTTATTCAGTCAGTCTGTCAGTCATCCTTATTCAGTCAGTCTGTCAGTCAGTCAGTCGGTCAGTCCTGTCCAGTCAGTTAGTCAGTCAAGCAGTCAGTCAGGTAGTCAAGCAGTCAGTCAGGTAGTCAAGCAGTCAGTCAGTCAGTGTCAGTCAGTCATTTAGTCATTCAGTCAGTCAGTGAAATAGCCAGTCAGAGAGTCAAGCAGTCAGTCAGTCAGTCTCAGTCAGTCAGTTAGTCAGTCAGTCAGTCAGTCAGTCAGTCAGTCAGTCCAGTCTCAGTCAGTCAGGCAGTTAGTCAGTCAGTCTCGGTCAGTCAGTGAGTCAGTCAGTCAGTATCAGTCAGTCAGTGAGTCAGTCTGTCAGTCAGGCAGTATCAGTCAGGCAGTAAGACTCCGCTCGACAGAACTCCGATAGCCTAATGGCTAGACCGCTGGTCTTCCAAGCGAGTGGCCTGGGTTCGAGTCCCAGCCGGAGCGAATATCTTCAATGTATATATTTCTTTTTTAATTTGAAAATTCTTTTTTTTTTTCAATTTCTTTCCTTTGCAATTATTGATTATTTATGTAGGGAAGAAAATTCTGAGTCAGTTTAATTTTTCGACACGAAGATTTCAAAGTGTTTAAATAAACAATTACCAAGGTGCATTTTTTGTTTTTATTATATTTAAAACTCCCACCGACAGAGCTCCCATAGACTAATGGCTAGAGTGTTAGGCTTCCAAGCGAGTGGCCCTGGGTTCGAGTCCCAGCCTGAACGAAAATCTTCAATGTATACTTTTAGTTTCTAATTTGAAATTTCTTCTTCTTTTTTTTTTAATTTTTCTCTTTTGCGAATATTGATTATTTATGTAGGGAGAAAAATTCTGAGTCAGTTTAATTATTCGACCTGTAAATTTCAAAGTGTTTGAATCAATAATTACCAAGGTGCATTTTTTGTTTTTATTATATTTAATACTTCCATCGACAGAGCTCCGATAGCCTAATGGCTAGACCGTTGGGTTCCTAGCGCGTGGTACTGGGTTCGAGTCCCGGCCGGAAAGGAAATCTTAAATGCAAATATTTTTTTCTAATTTTATAATTCTTTTTTTTTTTATTAATCCCTTTTGCGAAGTCAGTCAGTCAGTCTGACAGTCAATCAGTCATGCACTCAGTCATTCAGTCTCAGTCAGTCAGTCCAGTCAGTCAGTCACTCAGTCAGTCAGTTAGTCCTTCAGCCAGTCAGTCAAGCAGTCAGTCATTTAGTCTCAGTCAGTCAGTCATTCAGTCAGTCAGTCAGTCAGGCAGTCAGTCAGTCAGTCAGTCGGTCAGTCCTGTGCAGTCAGTTAGTCACTAAAGCAGTCAGTCAGTCTCAGTCAGTCAGTCAGTCAGTCAGTCCAGTCCAGTCTCAGTCAGTCAGTCAGTCAGTCCAGTCCAGTCTCAGTCAGTCAGTCAGTCAGTCCAGTCCAGTCTCAGTCAGTCAGTCAGTCAGTCTCGGTCAGTCAGTCATTCAGTCAGTCAGTCAGTCAGGCAGTCAGTCAGTCGGTCAGCCTTATTCAGTCAGTCTGTCAGTCAGTCAGCCTTATTCAGTCAGTCTGTCAGTCATCCTTATTCAGTCAGTCTGTCAGTCAGTCAGTCGGTCAGTCCTGTCCAGTCAGTTAGTCAGTCAAGCAGTCAGTCAGGTAGTCAAGCAGTCAGTCAGTCAGTGTCAGTCAGTCATTTAGTCATTCAGTCAGTCAGTGAAATAGCCAGTCAGAGAGTCAAGCAGTCAGTCAGTCAGTCTCAGTCAGTCAGTCTCAGTCAGTCAGTTAGTCAGTCAGTCAGTCAGTCAGTCAGTCACTCCAGTCTCAGTCAGTCAGGCAGTTAGTCAGTCAGTCTCGGTCAGTCAGTGAGTCAGTCAGTCAGTATCAGTCAGTCAGTGAGTCAGTCTGTCAGTCAGGCAGTATCAGTCAGGCAGTAAGACTCCGCTCGACAGAACTCCGATAGCCTAATGGCTAGACCGCTGGTCTTCCAAGCGAGTGGCCTGGGTTCGAGTCCCAGCCGGAGCGAATATCTTCAATGTATATATTTCTTTTCTAATTTGAAAATTCTTTTTTTTTTCAATTTCTTTCCTTTGCAATTATTGATTATTTATGTAGGGAAGAAAATTCTGAGTCAGTTTAATCATTCGACCTTTAGATTTCAAAGATTTTAGATCAATAATTACTAAGGTGCATTTTTTGTTTTTATTATAATTAAGACACCGATCAACAGAGATCCGATAGTATATTGGCGAGAGCGTTGGGCTTCCATGAGTGTCGCCCTGGGTTCAAATCCCAGCCGGAAAGGAAATCTTAAATGCAAATATTTTTTTCTAATTTTATAATTCTTTTTTTTTTTATTTTTCCCTTTTGCGAAGTCAGTCAGTCAGTCTGACAGTCAATCAGTCAAGCACTCAGTCATTCAGTCTCAGTCAGTCAGTCCAGTCAGTCAGTCAGGCAGTCAGTCAGTCGGTCAGTCCTGTGCAGTCAGTTAGTCACTAAAGCAGTCAGTCAGTCAGTCAGTCGGTCAGTCCTGTGCAGTCAGTTAGTCACTAAAGCAGTCAGTCAGTCTCAGTCAGTCAGTCAGTCAGTCCAGTCCAGTCTCAGTCAGTCAGTCAGTCAGTCTCGGTCAGTCAGTCAGTCAGTCATTCAGTCAGTCAGTCAGTCAGGCAGTCAGTCAGTCGGTCAGCCTTATTCAGTCAGTCTGTCAGTCATCCTTATTCAGTCAGTCTGTCAGTCAGTCAGTCGGTCAGTCCTGTCCAGTCAGTTAGTCAGTCAAGCAGTCAGTCAGGTAGTCAAGCAGTCAGTCAGTCAGTGTCAGTCAGTCATTTAGTCATTCAGTCAGTCAGTGAAATAGCCAGTCAGAGAGTCAGTCAGTCAGTCAGTCCAGTCTCAGTCAGTCAGGCAGTTAGTCAGTCAGTCTCGGTCAGTCAGTGAGTCAGTCAGTCAGTATCAGTCAGTCAGTCAGGCAGTATCAGTCAGGCAGTAAGACTCCGCTCGACAGAACTCCGATAGCCTAATGGCTAGACCGCTGGTCTTCCAAGCGAGTGGCCTGGGTTCGAGTCCCAGCCGGAGCGAATATCTTCAATGTATATATTTCTTTTCTAATTTGAAAAATCTTTTTTTTTTTTCAATTTCTTTCCTTTGCAATTATTGATTATTTATGTAGGGAAGAAAATTCTGACACAAAGATTTCAAAGTGTTTAAATAAACAATTACCAAGGTGCATTTTTTGTTTTTATTATATTTAAAACTCCCACCGACAGAGCTCCCATAGACTAATGGCTAGAGTGTTAGGCTTCCAAGCGAGTGGCCCTGGGTTCGAGTCCCAGCCTGAACGAAAATCTTCAATGTATACTTTTAGTTTCTAATTTGAAATTTCTTCTTCTTTTTTTTTAATTTTTCTCTTTTGCGAATATTGATTATTTATGTAGGGAGAAAAATTCTGAGTCAGTTTAATTATTCGACCTGTAAATTTCAAAGTGTTTGAATCAATAATTACCAAGGTGCATTTTTTGTTTTTATTATATTTAATACTTCCATCGACAGAGCTCCGATAGCCTAATGGCTAGACCGTTGGGTTCCTAGCGCGTGGTACTGGGTTCGAGTCCCGGCCGGAAAGGAAATCTTAAATGCAAATATTTTTTTCTAATTTTATAATTCTTTTTTTTTATTAATCCCTTTTGCGAAGTCAGTCAGTCAGTCTGACAGTCAATCAGTCATGCACTCAGTCATTCAGTCTCAGTCGGTCAGTCCAGTCAGTCAGTCACTCAGTCAGTCAGTTAGTCCTTCAGCCAGTCAGTCAAGCAGTCAGTCATTTAGTCTCAGTCAGTCAGTCATTCAGTCAGTCAGTCAGTCAGGCAGTCAGTCAGTCAGTCAGTCGGTCAGTCCTGTGCAGTCAGTTAGTCACTAAAGCAGTCAGTCAGTCTCAGTCAGTCAGTCAGTCAGTCAGTCCAGTCCAGTCTCAGTCAGTCAGTCAGTCAGTCCAGTCCAGTCTCAGTCAGTCAGTCAGTCAGTCCAGTCCAGTCTCAGTCAGTCAGTCAGTCAGTCTCGGTCAGTCAGTCATTCAGTCAGTCAGTCAGGCAGTCAGTCAGTCGGTCAGCCTTATTCAGTCAGTCTGTCGGTCAGTCAGTCAGTCAGCCTTATTCAGTCAGTCTGTCAGTCATCCTTATTCAGTCAGTCTGTCAGTCAGTCAGTCGGTCAGTCCTGTCCAGTCAGTTAGTCAGTCAAGCAGTCAGTCAGGTAGTCAAGCAGTCAGTCAGTCAGTGTCAGTCAGTCATTTAGTCATTCAGTCAGTCAGTGAAATAGCCAGTCAGAGAGTCAAGCAGTCAGTCAGTAAGTCTCAGTCAGTCAGTCTCAGTCAGTCAGTTAGTCAGTCAGTCAGTCAGTCAGTCAGTCACTCCAGTCTCAGTCAGTCAGGCAGTTAGTCAGTCAGTCTCGGTCAGTCAGTGAGTCAGTCAGTCAGTATCAGTCAGTCAGTGAGTCAGTCTGTCAGTCAGGCAGTATCAGTCAGGCAGTAAGACTCCGCTCGACAGAACTCCGATAGCCTAATGGCTAGACCGCTGGTCTTCCAAGCGAGTGGCCTGGGTTCGAGTCCCAGCCGGAGCGAATATCTTCAATGTATATATTTCTTTTCTAATTTGAAAATTCATTTTTTTTTCAATTTCTTTCCTTTGCAATTATTGATTATTTATGTAGGGAAGAAAATTCTGAGTCAATTTAATCATTCGACCTTTAGATTTCAAAGATTTTAGATCAATAATTACTAAGGTGCATTTTTTGTTTTTATTATAATTAAGACACCGATCAACAGAGATCCGATAGTATATTGGCGAGAGCGTTGGGCTTCCATGAGTGTCGCCCTGGGTTCAAATCCCAGCCGGAAAGGAAATCTTAAATGCAAATATTTTTTTCTAATTTTATAATTCTTTTTTTTTATTTTTCCCTTTTGCGAAGTCAGTCAGTCAGTCTGACAGTCAATCAGTCAAGCACTCAGTCATTCAGTCTCAGTCAGTCAGTCAGTCAGTCGGTCAGTCCTGTGCAGTCAGTTAGTCACTAAAGCAGTCAGTCAGTCTCAGTCAGTCAGTCAGTCAGTCCAGTCCAGTCTCAGTCAGTCAGTCAGTCAGTCTCGGTCAGTCAGTCTCGGTCAGTCAGTCAGTCAGTCAGTCAGGCAGTCAGTCAGTCGGTCAGCCTAATTCAGTCAGTCTGTCAGTCATCCTTATTCAGTCAGTCTGTCAGTCAGTCAGTCGGTCAGTCCTGTCCAGTCAGTTAGTCAGTCAAGCAGTCAGTCAGGTAGTCAAGCAGTCAGTCAGTCAGTGTCAGTCAGTCATTTAGTCATTCAGTCAGTCAGTGAAATAGCCAGTCAGAGAGTCAAGCAGTCAGTCAGTCAGTCTCAGTCAGTCAGTTAGTCAGTCAGTCAGTCAGTCAGTCAGTCAGTCCAGTCTCAGTCAGTCAGGCAGTTAGTCAGTCAGTCTCGGTCAGTCAGTGAGTCAGTCAGTCAGTATCAGTCAGTCAGTCAGGCAGTATCAGTCAGGCAGTAAGACTCCGCTCGACAGAACTCCGATAGCCTAATGGCTAGACCGCTGGTCTTCCAAGCGAGTGGCCTGGGTTCGAGTCCCAGCCGGAGCGAATATCTTCAATGTATATATTTCTTTTCTAATTTGAAAAATCTTTTTTTTTTTCAATTTCTTTCCTTTGCAATTATTGATTATTTATGTAGGGAAGAAAATTCTGACACGAAGATTTCAAAGTGTTTAAATAAACAATTACCAAGGTGCATTTTTTGTTTTTATTATATTTAAAACTCCCACCGACAGAGCTCCCATAGACTAATGGCTAGAGTGTTAGGCTTCCAAGCGAGTGGCCCTGGGTTCGAGTCCCAGCCTGAACGAAAATCTTCAATGTATACTTTTAGTTTCTAATTTGAAATTTCTTCTTCTTTTTTTTTTTAATTTTTCTCTTTTGCGAATATTGATTATTTATGTAGGGAGAAAAATTCTGAGTCAGTTTAATTATTCGACCTGTAAATTTCAAAGTGTTTGAATCAATAATTACCAAGGTGCATTTTTTGTTTTTATTATATTTAAGACTTCCATCGACGGAGCTCCCATAGACTAATGGCTAGAGTGTTGGGTTCCAAGCGCGTGGTACTGGGTTCGAGTCCCAGCCGGAACGAAAATCTTCCATGTATATATTTCTCTTCTAATTTGAAGATTCTTTTTTTTTTTCAATTTCTTTCTTTTGCAAATATGGATTATTTATGTACGGAAAAAAATTCTGAGTCAGTTTAATCATTCGACCTTTAGATTTCAAAGACTTTAGATCAATAATTACTAAGGTGCATTTTTTGTTTTTATTATAATTAAGACACCGATCAACAGAGATCCGATAGTATATTGGCGAGAGCGTTGGGCTTCCATGAGTGTCGCCCTGGGTTCAAATCCCAGCCGGAAAGGAAATCTTAAATGCAAATATTTTTTTTTATTTTATAATTCTTTTTTTTTTTTATTTTTCCCTTTTGCGAAGTCAGTCAGTCAGTCTGACAGTCAATCAGTCAAGCACTCAGTCATTCAGTCTCAGTCAGTCAGTCCAGTCAGTCAGTCAGTCAGTTAGTCCTTCAGCCAGTCAGTCAAGCAGTCAGTCATTTAGTCTCAGTCAGTCAGTCATTCAGTCAGTCAGTCAGTCAGGCAGTCAGTCAGTCAGTCAGTCGGTCAGTCCTGTGCAGTCAGTTAGTCACTAAAGCAGTCAGTCTGTCTCAGTCAGTCAGTCAGTCAGTCAGTCCAGTCCAGTCTCAGTCAGTCAGTCAGTCAGTCTCGGTCAGTCAGTCAGTCAGTCATTCAGTCAGTCAGTCAGTCAGGCAGTCAGTCAGTCGGTCAGCCTTATTCAGTCAGTCTGTCAGTCAGTCAGTCAGTCAGCCTTATTCAGTCAGTCTGTCAGTCATCCTTATTCAGTCAGTCTGTCAGTCAGTCAGTCGGTCAGTCCTGTCCAGTCAGTTAGTCAGTCAAGCAGTCAGTCAGGTAGTCAAGCAGTCAGTCAGTCAGTGTCAGTCAGTCATTTAGTCATTCAGTCAGTCAGTGAAATAGCCAGTCAGAGAGTCAAGCAGTCAGTCAGTCAGTCTCAGTCAGTCAGTTAGTCAGTCAGTCAGTCAGTCAGTCAGTCAGTCAGTCAGTCCAGTCTCAGTCAGTCAGGCAGTTAGTCAGTCAGTCTCGGTCAGTCAGTGAGTCAGTCAGTCAGTATCAGTCAGTCAGTGAGTCAGTCTGTCAGTCAGGCAGTATCAGTCAGGCAGTAAGACTCCGCTCGACAGAACTCCGATAGCCTAATGGCTAGACCGCTGGTCTTCCAAGCGAGTGGCCTGGGTTCGAGTCCCAGCCGGAGCGAATATCTTCAATGTATATATTTCTTTTCTAATTTGAAAATTCTTTTTTTTTTCAATTTCTTTCCTTTGCAATTATTGATTATTTATGTAGGGAAGAAAATTCTGAGTCAGTTTAATCATTCGACCTTTAGATTTCAAAGATTTTAGATCAATAATTACTAAGGTGCATTTTTTGTTTTTATTATAATTAAGACACCGATCAACAGAGATCCGATAGTATATTGGCGAGAGCGTTGGGCTTCCGTGAGTGTCGCCCTGGGTTCAAATCCCAGCCGGAAAGGAAATCTTAAATGCAAATATTTTTTTCTAATTTTATAATTCATTTTTTTTATTTTTCCCTTTTGCGAAGTCAGTCAGTCAGTCTGACAGTCAATCAGTCAAGCACTCAGTCATTCAGTCTCAGTCAGTCAGTCCAGTCAGTCAGTCACTCAGTCAGTCAGTTAGTCCTTCAGCCAGTCAGTCAAGCAGTCAGTCATTTAGTCTCAGTCAGTCAGTCATTCAGTCATTCAGTCAGTCAGGCAGTCAGTCAGTCAGTCAGTCGGTCAGTCCTGTGCAGTCAGTTAGTCACTAAAGCAGTCAGTCAGTCTCAGTCAGTCAGTCAGTCAGTCAGTCCAGTCCAGTCTCAGTCAGTCAGTCAGTCAGTCTCGGTCAGTCAGTCAGTCAGTCATTCAGTCAGTCAGTCAGTCAGGCAGTCAGTCAGTCGGTCAGCCTTATTCAGTCAGTCTGTCAGTCAGTCAGTCAGTCAGCCTTATTCAGTCAGTCTGTCAGTCATCCTTATTCAGTCAGTCTGTCAGTCAGTCAGTCGGTCAGTCCTGTCCAGTCAGTTAGTCAGTCAAGCAGTCAGTCAGGTAGTCAAGCAGTCAGTCAGTCAGTGTCAGTCAGTCATTTAGTCATTCAGTCAGTCAGTGAAATAGCCAGTCAGAGAGTCAAGCAGTCAGTCAGTCAGTCTCAGTCAGTCAGTTAGTCAGTCAGTCAGTCAGTCAGTCAGTCAGTCCAGTCTCAGTCAGTCAGGCAGTTAGTCAGTCAGTCTCGGTCAGTCAGTGAGTCAGTCAGTCAGTATCAGTCAGTCAGTGAGTCAGTCTGTCAGTCAGGCAGTATCAGTCAGGCAGTAAGACTCCGCTCGACAGAACTCCGATAGCCTAATGGCTAGACCGCTGGTCTTCCAAGCGAGTGGCCTGGGTTCGAGTCCCAGCCGGAGCGAATATCTTCAATGTATATATTTCTTTTCTAATTTGAAAATTCTTTTTTTTTTCAATTTCTTTCCTTTGAAATTATTGATTATTTATGTAGGGAAGAAAATTCTGAGTCAGTTTAATTTTTCGACACGAAGATTTCAAAGTGTTTAAATAAACAATTACCAAGGTGCATTTTTTGTTTTTATTATATTTAAAACTCCCACCGACAGAGCTCCCATAGACTAATGGCTAGAGTGATAGGCTTCCAAGCGAGTGGCCCTGGGTTCGAGTCCCAGCCTGAACGAAAATCTTCAATGTATACTTTTAGTTTCTAATTTGAAATTTCTTCTTCTTTTTTTTTTAATTTTTCTCTTTTGCGAATATTGATTATTTATGTAGGGAGAAAAATTCTGAGTCAGTTTAATTATTCTACCTGTAAATTTCAAAGTGTTTGAATCAATAATTACCAAGGTGCATTTTTTGTTTTTATTATATTTAAGACTTCCATCGACAGAGCTCCGATAGCCTAATGGCTAGACCGTTGGGTTCCAAGCGCGTGGTACTGGGTTCGAGTCCCGGCCGGAACGAAAATCTTCCATGTATATATTTCTCTTCTAATTTGAAGATTCTTTTTTTTTTCAATTTCTTTCTTTTGCAAATATGGATTATTTATGTACGGAAGAAAATTCTGAGTCAGTTTAATCATTCGACCTTTAGATTTCAAAGATTTTAGATCAATAATTACTAAGGTGCATTTTTTGTTTTTATTATAATTAAGACACCGATCAACAGAGATCCGATAGTATATTGGCGAGAGCGTTGGGCTTCCATGAGTGTCGCCCTGGGTTCAAATCCCAGCCGGAAAGAAAACCTTAAATGCAAATATTTTTTTCTAATTTTATAATTCTTTTTTTTTATTTTTCCCTTTTGCGAAGTCAGTCAGTCAGTCTGACAGTCAATCAGTCAAGCACTCAGTCATTCAGTCTCAGTCAGTCAGTCCAGTCAGTTAGTCCTTCAGCCAGTCAGTCAAGCAGTCAGTCATTTAGTCTCAGTCAGTCAGTCATTCAGTCAGTCAGTCAGTCAGGCAGTGAGTCAGTCAGTCAGTCGGTCAGTCCTGTGCAGTCAGTTAGTCACTAAAGCAGTCAGTCAGTCTCAGTCAGTCAGTCAGTCAGTCAGTCCAGTCCAGTCTCAGTCAGTCAGTCAGTCAGGCAGTCAGTCAGTCGGTCAGCCTTATTCAGTCAGTCTGTCAGTCAGTCAGTCAGACTTATTCAGTCAGTCTGTCAGTCATCCTTATTCAGTCAGTCTGTCAGTCAGTCAGTCGGTCAGTCCTGTCCAGTTAGTTAGTCAGTCAAGCAGTCAGTCAGGTAGTCAAGCAGTCAGTCAGTCAGTGTCAGTCAGTCATTTAGTCATTCAGTCAGTCAGTGAAATAGCCAGTCAGAGAGTCAAGCAGTCAGTCAGTCAGTCTCAGTCAGTCAGTTAGTCAGTCAGTCAGTCAGTCTGTCCAGTCTCAGTCAGTCAGGCAGTTAGTCAGTCAGTCTCGGTCAGTCAGTGAGTCAGTCAGTCAGTGAGTCAGTCTGTCAGTCAGGCAGTATCAGTCAGGCAGTAAGACTCCGCTCGACAGAACTCCGATAGCCTAATGGCTAGACCGCTGGTCTTCCAAGCGAGTGGCCTGGGTTCGAGTCCCAGCCGGAGCGAATATCTTCAATGTATATATTTCATTTCTAATTTGAAAATTCTTTTTTTTTTCAATTTCTTTCCTTTGCAATTATTGATTATTTATGTAGGGAAGAAAATTCTGAGTCAGTTTAATTTTTCGACACGAAGATTTCAAAGTGTTTAAATAAACAATTACCAAGATGCATTTTTTGTTTTTATTATATTTAAAACTCCCACCGACAGAGCTCCCATAGACTAATGGCTAGAGTGTTAGGCTTCCAAGCGAGTGGCCCTGGGTTCGAGTCCCAGCCTGAACGAACATCTTCAATGTATACTTTTAGTTTCTAATTTGAAATTTCTTCTTCTTTTTTTTTTAATTTTTCTCTTTTGCGAATATTGATTATTTATGTAGGGAGAAAAATTCTGAGACAGTTTAATTATTCGACCTGTAAATTTCAAAGTGTTTGAATCAATAATTACCAAGGTGCATTTTTTGTTTTTATTATACTTAAGACTTCCATCGACAGAGCTCCGATAGCCTAATGGCTAGACCGTTGGGTTCCAAGCGCGTGGTACTGGGTTCGAGTCCCGGCCGGAACGAAAATCTTCCATGTATATATTTCTCTTCTAATTTGAAGATTCTTTTTTTTTTCAATTTCTTTCTTTTGCAAATATGGATTATTTATGTACGGAAGAAAATTCTGAGTCAGTTTAATCATTCGACCTTTAGATTTCAAAGATTTTAGATCAATAGTTACTAAGGTGCATTTTTTGTTTTTATTATAATTAAGACACCGATCAACAGAGATCCGATAGTATATTGGCGAGAGCGTTGGGCTTCCATGAGTGTCGCCCTGGGTTCAAATCCCAGCCGGAAAGGAAATCTTAAATGCAAATATTTTTTTCTAATTTTATAATTCTTTTTTTTTTATTTTTCCCTTTTGCTAAGTCAGTCAGTCAGTCTGACAGTCAATCAGTCAAGCACTCAGTCATTCAGTCTCAGTCAGTCAGTCCAGTCAGTCAGTCACTCAGTCAGTCAGTTAGTCCTTCAGCCAGTCAGTCAAGCAGTCAGTCATTCAGTCAGTCAGTCAGTCAGGCAGTCAGTCAGTCAGTCAGTCGGTCAGTCCTGTGCAGTCAGTTAGTCACTAAAGCAGTCAGTCAGTCTCAGTCAGTCAGTCAGTCAGTCAGTCCAGTCCAGTCTCAGTCAGTCAGTCAGTCAGTCTCGGTCAGTCAGTCAGTCAGTCATTCAGTCAGTCAGTCAGTCAGGCAGTCAGTCAGTCGGTCAGCCTTATTCAGTCAGTCTGTCAGTCAGTCAGTCAGTCAGCCTTATTCAGTCAGTCTGTCAGTCATCCTTATTCAGTCAGTCTGTCAGTCAGTCAGTCGGTCAGTCCTGTCCAGTCAGTTAGTCAGTCAAGCAGTCAGTCAGGTAGTCAAGCAGTCAGTCAGTCAGTGTCAGTCAGTCATTTAGTCATTCAGTCAGTCAGTGAAATAGCCAGTCAGAGAGTCAAGCAGTCAGTCAGTCAGTCTCAGTCAGTCAGTTAGTCAGTCAGTCAGTCAGTCAGTCAGTCAGTCCAGTCTCAGTCAGTCATGCAGTTAGTCAGTCAGTCTCGGTCAGTCAGTGAGTCAGTCAGTCAGTATCAGTCAGTCAGTGAGTCAGGCAGTATCAGTCAGGCAGTAAGACTCCGCTCGACAGAACTCCGATAGCCTAATGGCTAGACCGCTGGTCTTCCAAGCGAGTGGCCTGGGTTCGAGTCCCAGCCGGAGCGAATATCTTCAATGTATATATTTCTTTTCTAATTTGAAAATTCTTTTTTTTTTCAATTTCTTAACTTTGCATTTATTGATTATTTATGTAGGGAAGAAAATTCTGAGTCAGTTTAATTTTTCGACAGGAAGATTTCAAAGTGTTTAAATAAACAATTACCAAGGTGCATTTTTTGTTTTTATTATATTTAAAACTCCCACCGATAGAGCTCCCATAGACTAATGGCTAGAGTGATAGGCTTAAAAGCGAGTGGCCCTGGGTTCGAGTCCCAGCCTGAACGAAAATCTTCAATGTATACTTTTAGTTTCTAATTTGAAATTTCTTCTTCTTTTTTTTTTTTAATTTTTCTCTTTTGCGAATATTGATTATTTATGTAGGGAGAAAAATTCTGAGTCAGTTTAATTATTCTACCTGTAAATTTCAAAGTGTTTGAATCAATAATTACCAAGGTGCATTTTTTGTTTTTATTATATTTAAGACTTCCATCGACAGAGCTCCGATAGCCTAATGGCTAGACCGTTGGGTTCCAAGCGCGTGGTGCTGGGTTCGAGTCCCGGCCGGAACGAAAATCTTCCATGTATATATTTCTCTTCTAATTTGAAGATTCTTTTTTTTTCAATTTCTTTCTTTTGCAAATATGGATTATTTATGTACGGAAGAAAATTCTGAGTCAGTTTAATCATTCGACCTTTAGATTTCAAAGATTTTAGATCAATAATTACTAAGGTGCATTTTTTGTTTTTATTATAATTAAGACACCGATCAACAGAGATCCGATAGTATATTGGCGAGAGCGTTGGGCTTCCATGAGTGTCGCCCTGGGTTCAAATCCCAGCCGGAAAGAAAACCTTAAATGCAAATATTTTTTCTAATTTTATAATTCTTTTTTTTTATTTTTCCCTTTTGCGAAGTCAGTCAGTCAGTCTGACAGTCAATCAGTCAAGCACTCAGTCATTCAGTCTCAGTCAGTCAGTCCAGTCAGTTAGTCCTTCAGCCAGTCAGTCAAGCAGTCAGTCATTTAGTCTCAGTCAGTCAGTCATTCAGTCAGTCAGTCAGTCAGGCAGTCAGTCAGTCAGTCAGTCGGTCAGTCCTGTGCAGTCAGTTAGTCACTAAAGCAGTCAGTCAGTCTCAGTCAGTCAGTCAGTCAGTCAGTCCAGTCCAGTCTCAGTCAGTCAGTCAGTCAGTCTCGGTCAGTCAGTCAGTCAGGCAGTCAGTCAGTCGGTCAGCTTTATTCAGTCAGTCTGTCAGTCAGTCAGTCAGTCAGCCTTATTCAGTCAGTCTGTCAGTCATCCTTATTCAGTCAGTCTGTCAGTCAGTCAGTCGGTCAGTCCTGTCCAGTTAGTTAGTCAGTCAAGCAGTCAGTCAGGTAGTCAAGCAGTCAGTCAGTCAGTGTCAGTCAGTCATTTAGTCATTCAGTCAGTCAGTGAAATAGCCAGTCAGAGAGTCAAGCAGTCAGTCAGTCAGTCTCAGTCAGTCACTTAGTCAGTCAGTCAGTCAGTCAGTCAGTCAGTCAGTCCAGTCTCAGTCAGTCAGGCAGTTAGTCAGTCAGTCTCGGTCAGTTAGTGAGTCAGTCAGTCAGAGAGTCAGTCTGTCAGTCAGGCAGTATCAGTCAGGCAGTAAGACTCCGCTCGACAGAACTCCGATAGCCTAATGGCTAGACCGCTGGTCTTCCAAGCGAGTGGCCTGGGTTCGAGTCCCAGCCGGAGCGACTATCTTCAATGTATATATTTCTTTTCTAATTTGAAAATTCTTTTTTTTTTCAATTTCTTTCCTTTGCAATTATTGATTATTTATGTAGGGAAGAAAATTCTGAGTCAGTTTAATTTTTCGACACGAAGATTTCAAAGTGTTTAAATAAACAATTACCAAGGTGCATTTTTTGTTTTTATTATATTTAAAACTCCCACCGACAGAGCTCCCATAGACTAATGGCTAGAGTGTTAGGCTTCCAAGCGAGTGGCCCTGGGTTCGAGTCCCAGCCTGAACGAAAATCTTCAATGTATACTTTTAGTTTCTAATTTGAAATTTCTTCTTCTTTTTTTTTTAATTTTTCTCTTTTGCGAATATTGATTATTTATGTAGGGAGAAAAATTCTGAGTCAGTTTAATTATTCGACCTGTAAATTTCAAAGTGTTTGAATCAATAATTACCAAGGTGCATTTTTTGTTTTTATTATATTTAAGACTTCCATCGACAGAGCTCCGATAGCCTAATGGCTAGACCGTTGGGTTCCTAGCGCGTGGTAGTGGGTTCGAGTCCCGGCCGGAACGAAAATCTTCCATGTATATATTTCTCTTCTAATTTGAAGATTCTTTTTTTCTTCAATTTCTTTCTTTTGCAAATATGGATTATTTATGTACGGAAGAAAATTCTGAGTCAGTTTAATCATTCGACCTTTAGATTTCAAAGATTTTAGATCAATAATTACTAAGGTGCATTTTTTGTTTTCATTATAATTAAGACACCGATCAACAGAGATCCGATAGTATATTGGCGAGAGCGTTGGGCTTCCATGAGTGTCGCCCTGGGTTCAAATCCCAGCCGGAAAGGAAATCTTAAATGCAAATATTTTTTCAAATTTTATAATTCTTTTTTTTTTATTTTTCCCTTTTGCGAAGTCAGTCAGTCAGTCTGACAGTCAATCAGTCAAGCACTCAGTCATTCAGTCTCAGTCAGTCAGTCCAGTCAGTCAGTCACTCAGTTAGTCCTTCAGCCAGTCAGTCAAGCAGTCAGTCATTTAGTCTCAGTCGGTCAGTCATTCAGTCGGTCAGTCAGTCAGGCAGTCAGTAAGTCAGTCAGTCGGTCAGTCCTGTGCAGTCAGTTAGTCACTAAAGCAGTCAGTCAGTCTCAGTCAGTCAGTCAGTCAGTCAGTCCAGTCCAGTCTCAGTCAGTCAGTCAGTCAGTCTCGGTCAGTCAGTCAGTCAGTCATTCAGTCAGTCAGTCAGTCAGGCAGTCAGTCAGTCGGTCAGCCTTATTCAGTCAGTCTGTCAGTCAGTCAGTCAGTCAGCCTTATTCAGTCAGTCTGTCAGTCATCCTTATTCAGTCAGTCTGTCAGTCAGTCAGTCGGTCAGTCATTTAGTCATTCAGTCAGTCAGTGAAATAGCCAGTCAGAGAGTCAAGCAGTCAGTCAGTCAGTCTCAGTCAGTCATTTAGTCATTCAGTCAGTCAGTGAAATAGCCAGTCAGAGAGTCAAGCAGTCAGTCAGTCAGTCTCAGTCAGTCAGTTAGTCAGTCAGTCAGTCAGTCAGTCAGTCAGTCCAGTCTCAGTCAGTCAGGCAGTTAGTCAGTCAGTCTCGTTCAGTCAGTGAGTCAGTAAGTCAGTATCAGTCAGTCTGTCAGTCAGGCAGTATCAGTCAGGCAGTAAGACTCCGCTCGACAGAACTCCGATAGCCTAATGGCTAGACCGCTGGTCTTCCAAGCGAGTGGCCTGGGTTCGAGTCCCAGCCGGAGCGAATATCTTCAATGTATATATTTCTTTTCTAATTTGAAAATTCTTTTTTTTTCAATTTCTTTCCTTTGCAATTATTGATTATTTATGTAGGGAAGAAAATTCTGAGTCAGTTTAATTTTTCGACACGAAGATTTCAAAGTGTTTAAATAAACAATTACCAAGGAGCATTTTTTGTTTTTATTATATTTAAAACTCCCACCGACTGAGCTCCCATAGACTAATGGCTAGAGTGTTAGGCTTCCAAGCGAGTGGCCCTGGGTTCGAGTCCCAGCCTGAACGAAGATCTTCAATGTATACTTTTAGTTTCTAATTTGAAATTTCTTCTTCTTTTTTTTTAATTTTTCTCTTTTGCGAATATTGATTATTTATGTAGGGAGAAAAATTCTGAGTCAGTTTAATTATTCGACCTGTAAATTTCAAAGTGTTTGAATCAATAATTACCAAGGTGCATTTTTTGTTTTTATTATATTTAAGACTTCCATCGACAGAGCTCCGATAGCCTAAAGGCTAGACCGTTGGGTTCCTAGCGCGTGGTACTGGGTTCGAGTCCCGGCCGGAAAGGAAATCTTAAATGCAAGTATTTTTTTCTAATTTTATAATTCTTTTTTTTTTAATTTTTCCTTTTTGCGAAGTCAGTCAGTCAGGCTGACAGTCAATCAGTCAAGAACTCAGTCATTCAGTCTCAGTCAGTCAGTCCAGTCAGTCAGTCACTCAGTCAGTCAGTTAGTCCTTCAGCCAGTCAGTCAAGCAGTCAGTCATTTAGTCTCAGTCAGTCAGTCATTCAGTCAGTCAGTCAGTCAGGCAGTCAGTCAGTCAGTCAGTCGGTCAGTCCTGTGCAGTCAGTTAGTCACTAAAGCAGTCAGTCAGTCTCAGTCAGTCAGTCAGTCAGTCAGTCCAGTCCAGTCTCAGTCAGTCAGTCAGTCAGTCTCGGTCAGTCAGTCAGTCATTCAGTCAGTCAGTCAGTCAGGCAGTCAGTCCGTCGGTCAGCCTTATTCAGTCAGTCTGTCAGTCAGTCTGTCCGTCAGCCTTATTCAGTCAGTCTGTCAGTCATCCTTATTCAGTCAGTCAGTCGGTCTTCCTGTTCAGTCAGTTAGTCAGTCAAGCAGTCAGTCAGGTAGTCAAGCAGTCAGTCAGTCAGTGTCAGTCAGTCATTTAGTCATTCAGTCAGTCAGTGAAATAGCCAGTCAGAGTCAAGCAGTCAGTCAGTCAGTCTCAGTCAGTCAGTCAGTCAGTCAGTCAGTCAGTCAGTCAGTCCAGTCTCAGTCAGTCAGGCAGTTAGTCAGTCAGTCTCGGTCAGTCAGTGAGTCAGTCAGTCAGTATCAGTCAGTCAGTGAGTCAGTCTGTCAGTCAGGCAGTAAGACTCCGCTCGACAGAACTCCGATAGCCTAATGGCTAGACCGCTGGTCTTCCAAGCGAGTGGCCTGGGTTCAAGTCCCAGCCGGAGCGAATATCTTCAATGTATATATTTCTTTTCTAATTTGAAAATTCTTTTTTTTTTTCAATTTCTTTCCTTTGCAATTATTGATTATTTATGTAGGGAAGAAAATTCTGAGTCAGTTTAATTTTTCGACACAAAGATTTCAAAGTGTTTAAATAAACAATTACCAAGGTGCATTTTTTGTTTTTATTATATTTAAAACTCCCACCGACAGAGCTCCCATAGACTAATGGCTAGAGTGTTAGGCTTCCAAGCGAGTGGCCCTGGGTTCGAGTCCCAGCCTGAACGAAAATCTTCAATGTATACTTTTAGTTTCTAATTTGAAATTTCTTCTTCTTTATTTTTTTAATTTTTCCCTTTTGCGAATATTGATTATTTATGTAGGGAGAAAAATTCTGAGTCAGTTTAATTATTCGACCTGTAAATTTCAAAGTGTTTGAATCAATAATTACCAAGGTGCATTTTTTGTTTTTATTATATTTAAGACTGCCATCGACAGAGCTCCGATAGCCTAATGGCTAGACCGTTGGGTTCCAAGCGCGTGGTACTGGGTTCGAGTCCCGGCCGGAAAGGAAATCTTAAATGCAAATATTTTTTTTCTAATTTTATAATTATTTTTTTTTTTATTTTTCCCTTTTGCGAAGTCAGTCAGTCAGTCTGACAGTCAATCAGTCAAGCACTCAGTCATTCAGTCTCAGTCAGTCAGTCCAGTCAGTCAGTCACTCAGTCAGTCAGTTAGTCCTTCAGCCAGTCAGTCAAGCAGTCAGTCATTTAGTCTCAGTCAGTCAGTCATTCAGTCAGTCAGTCAGTCAGGCAGTCAGTCAGTCAGTCAGTCGGTCAGTCCTGTGCAGTCAGTTATTCACTAAAGCAGTCAGTCGGTCAGTCCTGTGCAGTCAGTTATTCACTAAAGCAGTCAGTCAGTCTCAGTCAGTCAGTCAGTCAGTCAGTCCAGTCCAGTCTCAGTCAGTCAGTCAGTCAGTCTCGGTCAGTCAGTCAGTCAGTCATTCAGTCAGTCAGTCAGTCAGGCAGTCAGTCAGTCGGTCAGCCTTATTCAGTCAGTCTGTCAGTCAGTCAGTCAGTCATCCTTATTCAGTCAGTCAGTCAGTCGGTCAGTCCTGTCCAGTCAGTTAGTCAGTCAAGCAGTCAGTCAGGTAGTCAAGCAGTCAGTCAGTCAGTGTCAGTCAGTCATTTAGTCATTCAGTCAGTCAGTGAAATAGCCAGTCAGAGAGTCAAGCAGTCAGTCAGTCAGTCTCAGTCAGTTAGTTAGTCAGTCAGTCAGTCAGTCAGTCAGTCAGTCAGTCCAGTCTCAGTCAGTCAGGCAGTTAGTCAGTCAGTCTCGGTCAGTCAGTGAGTCAGTCAGTCAGTATCAGTCAGTCAGTGAGTCAGTCTGTCAGTCAGGCAGTATCAGTCAGGCAGTAAGACTCCGCTCGACAGAACTCCGATAGCCTAATGGCTAGATCGCTGGCCTTCCAAGCGAGTGGCCTGGGTTCGAGTCCCAGCCGGAGCGAATATCTTCAATGTATATATTTCTTTTCTAATTTGAAAATTCTTTTTTTTTTCAATTTCTTTCCTTTGCAATTATTGATTATTTATGTAGGGAAGAAAATTCTGAGTCAGTTTAATTTTTCGACACGAAGATTTCAAAGTGTTTAAATAAACAATTACCAAGGTGCATTTTTTGTTTTTATTATATTTAAAACTCCCACCGACAGAGCTCCCATAGACTAATGGCTAGAGTGTTAGGCTTCCAAGCGAGTGGCCCGGGGTTCGAGTCCCAGCCTGAACGAAAATCTTCAATGTGTACTTTTAGTTTCTAATTTGAAATTTCTTCTTCTTTTTTTTTTAATTTTTCTCTTTTGCGAATATTGATTATTTATGTAGGGAGAAAAATTCTGAGTCAGTTTAATTATTCGACCTGTAAATTTCAAAGTGTTTGAATCAATAATTACCAAGGTGCATTTTTTGTTTTTATTATATTTAAGACTTCCATCGACAGAGCTCCGATAGCCTAATGGCTAGACCGTTGGGTTCCAAGCGCGTGGTACTGGGTTCGAGTCCCGGCCGGAACGAAAATCTTCCATGTATATGTTTCTCTTCTAATATGAAGATTCTTTTTTTTTCAATTTCTTTCTTTTGCAAATATGGATTATTTATGTACGGAAGAAAATTCTGAGTCAGTTTAATCATTCGACCTTTAGATTTCAAAGATTTTAGATCAATAATTACTAAGGTGCATTTTTTGTTTTTATTATAATTAAGACACCGATCAACAGAGATCCGATAGTATATTGGCGAGAGCGTTGGGCTTCCATGAGTGTCGCCCTGGGTTCAAATCCCAGCCGGAAAGGAAATCTTAAATGGAAATATTTTTTTCTAATTTTATAATTCTTTTTTTTTTAATTTTCCCTTTTGCGAAGTCAGTCAGTCAGTCTGACAGTCAATCAGTCAAGCACTCAGTCATTCAGTCTCAGTCAGTCAGTCCAGTCAGTCAGTCACTCAGTCAGTCAGTTAGTCCTTCAGCCAGTCAGTCAAGCAGTCAGTCATTTAGTCTCAGTCAGTCAGTCATTCAGTCAGTCAGTCAGTCAGGCAGTCAGTCGGTCAGTCCTGTGCAGTCAGTTAGTCACTAAAGCAGTCAGTCAGTCTCAGTCAGTCAGTCAGTCAGTCAGTCAGTCAGTCCAGTCCAGTCTCAGTCAGTCCAGTCCAGTCTCAGTCAGTCAGTCTCGGTCAGTCAGTCAGTCAGTCAGTCAGTCAGCCTTATTCAGTCAGTCTGTCAGTCAGTCAGTCAGTCATCCTTATTCAGTCAGTCAGTCAGTCGGTCAGTCCTGTCCAGTCAGTTAGTCAGTCAAGCAGTCAGTCAGGTAGTCAAGCAGTCAGTCAGTCAGTGTCAGTCAGTCATTTAGTCATTCAGTCAGTCAGTGAAATAGCCAGTCAGAGAGTCAATCAGTCAGTCAGTCAGTCTCAGTCAGTCAGTTAGTCAGTCAGTCAGTCAGTCAGTCAGTCAGTCCAGTCTCAGTCAGTCAGGCAGTTAGTCAGTCAGTCAGTCAGTCAGTCAGTCAGTCCAGTCTCAGTCAGTCAGGCAGTTAGTCAGTCAGTCTCGGTCAGTCAGTGAGTCAGTCAGTCAGTATCAGTCAGTCAGTGAGTCAGTCTGTCAGTCAGGCAGTATCAGTCAGGCAGTAAGACTCCGCTCGACAGAACTCCGATAGCCTAATGGCTAGATCGCTGGCCTTCCAAGCGAGTGGCCTGGGTTCGAGTCCCAGCCGGAGCGAATATCTTCAATGTATATATTTCTTTTCTAATTTGAAAATTCTTTTTTTTTTCAATTTCTTTCCTTTGCAATTATTGATTATTTATGTAGGGAAGAAAATTCTGAGTCAGTTTAATTTTTCGACACGAAGATTTCAAAGTGTTTAAATAAACAATTACCAAGGTGCATTTTTTGTTTTTATTATATTTAAAACTCCCACCGACAGAGCTCCCATAGACTAATGGCTAGAGTGTTAGGCTTCCAAGCGAGTGGCCCGGGGTTCGAGTCCCAGCCTGAACGAAAATCTTCAATGTGTACTTTTAGTTTCTAATTTGAAATTTCTTCTTCTTTTTTTTTTTAATTTTTCTCTTTTGCGAATATTGATTATTTATGTAGGGAGAAAAATTCTGAGTCAGTTTAATTATTCGACCTGTAAATTTCAAAGTGTTTGAATCAATAATTACCAAGGTGCATTTTTTGTTTTTATTATATTTAAGACTTCCATCGACAGAGCTCCGATAGCCTAATGGCTAGACCGTTGGGTTCCTAGCGCGTGGTACTGGGTTCGAGTCCCGGCCGGAAAGGAAATCTTAAATGCAAATATTTTTTTCTAATTTTATAATTCTTTTTTTTTTATTTTTCCCTTTTGCGAAGTCAGTCAGTCAGTCTGACAGTCAATCAGTCAAGCACTCAGTCATTCAGTCTCAGTCAGTCAGTCCAGTCAGTCAGTCACTCAGTCAGTCAGTTAGTCGTTCAGCCAGTCAGTCAAGCAGTCAGTCATTTAGTCTCAGTCAGTCAGTCATTCAGTCAGTCAGTCAGTCAGGCAGTCAGTCAGTCAGTCAGTCGGTCAGTCCTGTGCAGTCAGTTAGTCACTAAAGCAGTCAGTCAGTCTCAGTCAGTCAGTCAGTCAGTCAGTCCAGTCCAGTCTCAGTCAGTCAGTCAGTCAGTCTCGGTCAGTCAGTCAGTCAGTCATTCAGTCAGTCAGTCAGTCAGGCAGTCAGTCAGTCGGTCAGCCTTATTCAGTCAGTCTGTAAGTCAGTCAGTCAGTCATCCTTATTCAGTCAGTCTGTCAGTCAGTCAGTCGGTCAGTCCTGTCCAGTCAGTTAGTCAGTCAAGCAGTCAGTCAGGTAGTCAAGCAGTCAGTCAGTCAGTGTCAGTCAGTCATTTAGTCATTCAGTCAGTCAGTGAAATAGCCAGTCAGAGAGTCAAGCAGTCAGTCAGTCAGTCTCAGTCAGTCAGTTAGTCAGTCAGTCAGTCAGTCAGTCAGTCAGTCCAGTCTCAGTCAGTCAGGCAGTTAGTCAGTCAGTCTCGGTCAGTCAGTGAGTCAGTCAGTCAGTATCAGTCAGTCAGTGAGTCAGTCTGTCAGTCAGGCAGTATCAGTCAGGCAGTAAGACTCCGCTCGACAGAACTCCGATAGCCTAATGGCTAGATCGCTGGCCTTCCAAGCGAGTGGCCTGGGTTCGAGTCCCAGCCGGAGCGAATATCTTCAATGTATATATTTCTTTTCTAATTTGAAAATTCTTTTTTTTTTCAATTTCTTTCCTTTGCAATTATTGATTATTTATGTAGGGAAGAAAATTCTGAGTCAGTTTAATTTTTCGACACGAAGATTTCAAAGTGTTTAAATAAACAATTACCAAGGTGCATTTTTTGTTTTTATTATATTTAAAACTCCCACCGACAGAGCTCCCATAGACTAATGGCTAGAGTGTTAGGCTTCCAAGCGAGTGACCCGGGGTTCGAGTCCCAGCCTGAACGAAAATCTTCAATGTGTACTTTTAGTTTCTAATTTGAAATTTCTTCTTCTTTTTTTTTTTAATTTTTCTCTTTTGCGAATATTGATTATTTATGTAGGGAGAAAAATTCTGAGTCAGTTTAATTATTCGACCTGTAAATTTCAAAGTGTTTGAATCAATAATTACCAAGGTGCATTTTTTGTTTTTATTATATTTAAGACTTCCATCGACAGAGCTCCGATAGCCTAATGGCTAGACCGTTGGGTTCCAAGCGCGTGGTACTGGGTTCGAGTCCCGGCCGGAACGAAAATCTTCCATGTATATGTTTCTCTTCTAATATGAAGATTCTTTTTTTTTCAATTTCTTTCTTTTGCAAATATGGATTATTTATGTACGGAAGAAAATTCTGAGTCAGTTTAATCATTCGACCTTTAGATTTCAAAGATTTTAGATCAATAATTACTAAGGTCTATTTTTTGTTTTTATTATAATTAAGACACCGATCAACAGAGGTCCGATAGTATATTGGCGAGAGCGTTGGGCTTCCATGAGTGTCGCCCTGGGTTCAAGTCCCAGCCGGAAAGGAAATCTTAAATGCAAATATTTTTTTCTAATTTTATAATTCTTTTTTTTTTATTTTTCCCTTTTGCGAAGTCAGTCAGTCAGTCTGACAGTCAATCAGTCAAGCACTCAGTCAGTCAGTTATTCCTTCAGCCAGTCAGTCAAGCAGTCAGTCATTTAGTCTCAGTCAGTCAGTCATTCAGTCAGTCAGTCAGTCAGGCAGTCAGTCAGTCAGTCAGTCGGTCAGTCCTGTGCAGTCAGTTAGTCACTAAAGCAGTCAGTCTCAGTCAGTCATTCAGTCAGTCAGTCCAGTCCAGTCTCAGTCAGTCAGTCAGTCAGTCTCGGTCAGTCAGTCAGTCAGTCATTCAGTCAGTCAGTCAGGCAGTCAGTCAGTCGGTCAGCCTTATTCAGTCAGTCTGTCAGTCAGTCAGTCAGTCAGCCTTATTCAGTCAGTCTGTCAGTCATCCTTATTCAGTCAGTCTGTCAGTCAGTCAGTCGGTCAGTCCTGTCCAGTCAGTTAGTCAGTCAAGCAGTCAGTCAGGTAGTCAAGCAGTCAGTCAGTCAGTGTCAGTCAGTCATTTAGTCATTCAGTCAGTCAGTGAAATAGCCAGTCAGAGACTCAAGCAGTCAGTCAGTCAGTCTGACAGTCAATCAGTCAAGCACTCAGTCATTCAGTCTCAGTCAGTCAGTCCAGTCAGTCAGTCACTCAGTCAGTCAGTTAGTCCTTCAGCCAGTCAGTCAAGCAGTCAGTCATTTAGTCTCAGTCAGTCAGTCATTCAGTCAGTCAGTCAGTCAGGCAGTCAGTCGGTCAGTCCTGTGCAGTCAGTTAGTCACTAAAGCAGTCAGTCAGTCTCAGTCAGTCAGTCAGTCAGTCAGTCAGTCCAGTCCAGTCTCAGTCAGTCCAGTCCAGTCTCAGTCAGTCAGTCTCGGTCAGTCAGTCAGTCAGTCAGTCAGTCAGCCTTATTCAGTCAGTCTGTCAGTCAGTCAGTCAGTCATCCTTATTCAGTCAGTCAGTCAGTCGGTCAGTCCTGTCCAGTCAGTTAGTCAGTCAAGCAGTCAGTCAGGTAGTCAAGCAGTCAGTCAGTCAGTGTCAGTCAGTCATTTAGTCATTCAGTCAGTCAGTGAAATAGCCAGTCAGAGAGTCAATCAGTCAGTCAGTCAGTCTCAGTCAGTCAGTTAGTCAGTCAGTCAGTCAGTCAGTCAGTCAGTCCAGTCTCAGTCAGTCAGGCAGTTAGTCAGTCAGTCTCGGTCAGTCAGTGAGTCAGTCAGTCAGTATCAGTCAGTCAGTGAGTCAGTCTGTCAGTCAGGCAGTATCAGTCAGGCAGTAAGACTCCGCTCGACAGAACTCCGATAGCCTAATGGCTAGATCGCTGGCCTTCCAAGCGAGTGGCCTGGGTTCGAGTCCCAGCCGGAGCGAATATCTTCAATGTATATATTTCTTTTCTAATTTGAAAATTCTTTTTTTTTTTCAATTTCTTTCCTTTGCAATTATTGATTATTTATGTAGGGAAGAAAATTCTGAGTCAGTTTAATTTTTCGACACGAAGATTTCAAAGTGTTTAAATAAACAATTACCAAGGTGCATTTTTTGTTTTTATTATATTTAAAACTCCCACCGACAGAGCTCCCATAGACTAATGGCTAGAGTGTTAGGCTTCCAAGCGAGTGGCCCGGGGTTCGAGTCCCAGCCTGAACGAAAATCTTCAATGTGTACTTTTAGTTTCTAATTTGAAATTTCTTCTTCTTTTTTTTTTTAATTTTTCTCTTTTGCGAATATTGATTATTTATGTAGGGAGAAAAATTCTGAGTCAGTTTAATTATTCGACCTGTAAATTTCAAAGTGTTTGAATCAATAATTACCAAGGTGCATTTTTTGTTTTTATTATATTTAAGACTTCCATCGACAGAGCTCCGATAGCCTAATGGCTAGACCGTTGGGTTCCTAGCGCGTGGTACTGGGTTCGAGTCCCGGCCGGAAAGGAAATCTTAAATGCAAATATTTTTTTCTAATTTTATAATTCTTTTTTTTTTTATTTTTCCCTTTTGCGAAGTCAGTCAGTCAGTCTGACAGTCAATCAGTCAAGCACTCAGTCATTCAGTCTCAGTCAGTCAGTCCAGTCAGTCAGTCACTCAGTCAGTCAGTTAGTCGTTCAGCCAGTCAGTCAAGCAGTCAGTCATTTAGTCTCAGTCAGTCAGTCATTCAGTCAGTCAGTCAGTCAGGCAGTCAGTCAGTCAGTCAGTCGGTCAGTCCTGTGCAGTCAGTTAGTCACTAAAGCAGTCAGTCAGTCTCAGTCAGTCAGTCAGTCAGTCAGTCCAGTCCAGTCTCAGTCAGTCAGTCAGTCAGTCTCGGTCAGTCAGTCAGTCAGTCATTCAGTCAGTCAGTCAGTCAGGCAGTCAGTCAGTCGGTCAGCCTTATTCAGTCAGTCTGTAAGTCAGTCAGTCAGTCATCCTTATTCAGTCAGTCTGTCAGTCAGTCAGTCGGTCAGTCCTGTCCAGTCAGTTAGTCAGTCAAGCAGTCAGTCAGGTAGTCAAGCAGTCAGTCAGTCAGTGTCAGTCAGTCATTTAGTCATTCAGTCAGTCAGTGAAATAGCCAGTCAGAGAGTCAAGCAGTCAGTCAGTCAGTCTCAGTCAGTCAGTTAGTCAGTCAGTCAGTCAGTCAGTCAGTCAGTCCAGTCTCAGTCAGTCAGGCAGTTAGTCAGTCAGTCTCGGTCAGTCAGTGAGTCAGTCAGTCAGTATCAGTCAGTCAGTGAGTCAGTCTGTCAGTCAGGCAGTATCAGTCAGGCAGTAAGACTCCGCTCGACAGAACTCCGATAGCCTAATGGCTAGATCGCTGGCCTTCCAAGCGAGTGGCCTGGGTTCGAGTCCCAGCCGGAGCGAATATCTTCAATGTATATATTTCTTTTCTAATTTGAAAATTCTTTTTTTTTTCAATTTCTTTCCTTTGCAATTATTGATTATTTATGTAGGGAAGAAAATTCTGAGTCAGTTTAATTTTTCGACACGAAGATTTCAAAGTGTTTAAATAAACAATTACCAAGGTGCATTTTTTGTTTTTATTATATTTAAAACTCCCACCGACAGAGCTCCCATAGACTAATGGCTAGAGTGTTAGGCTTCCAAGCGAGTGACCCGGGGTTCGAGTCCCAGCCTGAACGAAAATCTTCAATGTGTACTTTTAGTTTCTAATTTGAAATTTCTTCTTCTTTTTTTTTTTTAATTTTTCTCTTTTGCGAATATTGATTATTTATGTAGGGAGAAAAATTCTGAGTCAGTTTAATTATTCGACCTGTAAATTTCAAAGTGTTTGAATCAATAATTACCAAGGTGCATTTTTTGTTTTTATTATATTTAAGACTTCCATCGACAGAGCTCCGATAGCCTAATGGCTAGACCGTTGGGTTCCAAGCGCGTGGTACTGGGTTCGAGTCCCGGCCGGAACGAAAATCTTCCATGTATATGTTTCTCTTCTAATATGAAGATTCTTTTTTTTTCAATTTCTTTCTTTTGCAAATATGGATTATTTATGTACGGAAGAAAATTCTGAGTCAGTTTAATCATTCGACCTTTAGATTTCAAAGATTTTAGATCAATAATTACTAAGGTCTATTTTTTGTTTTTATTATAATTAAGACACCGATCAACAGAGGTCCGATAGTATATTGGCGAGAGCGTTGGGCTTCCATGAGTGTCGCCCTGGGTTCAAGTCCCAGCCGGAAAGGAAATCTTAAATGCAAATATTTTTTTCTAATTTTATAATTCTTTTTTTTTTATTTTTCCCTTTTGCGAAGTCAGTCAGTCAGTCTGACAGTCAATCAGTCAAGCACTCAGTCAGTCAGTTATTCCTTCAGCCAGTCAGTCAAGCAGTCAGTCATTTAGTCTCAGTCAGTCAGTCATTCAGTCAGTCAGTCAGTCAGGCAGTCAGTCAGTCAGTCAGTCGGTCAGTCCTGTGCAGTCAGTTAGTCACTAAAGCAGTCAGTCTCAGTCAGTCATTCAGTCAGTCAGTCCAGTCCAGTCTCAGTCAGTCAGTCAGTCAGTCTCGGTCAGTCAGTCAGTCAGTCATTCAGTCAGTCAGTCAGGCAGTCAGTCAGTCGGTCAGCCTTATTCAGTCAGTCTGTCAGTCAGTCAGTCAGTCAGCCTTATTCAGTCAGTCTGTCAGTCATCCTTATTCAGTCAGTCTGTCAGTCAGTCAGTCGGTCAGTCCTGTCCAGTCAGTTAGTCAGTCAAGCAGTCAGTCAGGTAGTCAAGCAGTCAGTCAGTCAGTGTCAGTCAGTCATTTAGTCATTCAGTCAGTCAGTGAAATAGCCAGTCAGAGACTCAAGCAGTCAGTCAGTCAGTCTCAGTCAGTCAGTCAGTCAGTCAGTCAGTCAGTCCAGTCTCAGTCAGTCAGGCAGTTAGTCAGTCAGTCTCGGTCAGTCAGTGAGTCAGTCAGTCAGTATCAGTCAGTCAGTGAGTCAGTCTGTCAGTCAGGCAGTATCAGTCAGGCAGTAAGACTCCGCTCGATAGAACTCCGATAGCCTAATGGCTAGACCGCTGGTCTTCCAAGCGAGTGGCCTGGGTTCGAGTCCCAGCCGGAGCGAATATCTTCAATGTATATATTTCTTTTCTAATTTGAAAATTCTTTTTTTTTTCAATTTCTTTCCGTTGCAATTATTGATTATTTATGTAGGGAAGAAAATTCTGAGTCAGTTTAATTTTTCGACACGAAGATTTCAAAGTGTTTAAATAAACAATTACCAAGGTGCATTTTTTGTTTTTGTTATATTTAAAACTCCCACCGACAGAGCTCCCATAGACTAATGGCTAGAGTGTTAGGCTTCCAAGCGAGTGGCCCTGGGTTCGAGTCCCAGCCTGAACGAAAACCTTCAATATATACTTTTAGTTTCTAATTTGAAATTTCTTCTTCTTTTTTTTTTAAATTTTTCTCTTTTGCGAATATTGATTATTTATGTAGGGAGAAAAATTCTGAGTCAGTTTAATTATTCGACCTGTAAATTTCAAAGTGTTTGAATCAATAATTACCAAGGTGCATTTTTTGTTTTTATTATATTTAAGACTTCCATCGACAGAGCTCCGATAGCCTAATGGCTAGACCGTTGGGTTCCAAGCGCGTGGTACTGGGTTCGAGTCCCGGCCGGAACGAAAATCTTCCATGTAAATGTTTCTCTTCTAATTTGAAGATTCTTTTTTTTTTCAATTTCTTTCTTTTGCAAATATGGATTATTTATGTACGGAAGAAAATTCTGAGTCAGTTTAATCATTCGACCTTTAGATTTCAAAGATTTTAGATCAATAATTACTAAGGTGCATTTTTTGTTTTTATTATAATTAAGACACCGATCAACAGAGATCCGATAGTATATTGGCGAGAGCGTTGGGCTTCCATGAGTGTCGCCCTGGGTTCAAATCCCAGCCGGAAAGGAAATCTTAAATGCAAATATTTTTTTCTAATTTTATAATTCTTTTTTTTTTATTTTTCCCTTTTGCGAAGTCAGTCAGTCAGTCTGACAGTCAATCAGTCAAGCACTCAGTCATTCAGTCTCAGTCAGTCAGTCCAGTCAGTCAGTCACTCAGTCAGTCAGTTAGTCCTTCAGCCAGTCAGTCAAGCAGTCAGTCATTCAGTCAGTCAGTCAGTCAGTCAGTCAGTCAGTCAGTCAGTCGGTCAGTCCTGTGCAGTCAGTTAGTCACTAAAGCAGTCAGTCAGTCTCAGTCAGTCAGTCCAGTCCAGTCTCAGTCAGTCAGTCAGTCAGTCAGTCCAGTCCAGTCTCAGTCAGTCAGTCAGTCAGTCTCGGTCAGTCAGTCAGTCAGTCATTCAGTCAGTCAGTCAGTCAGGCAGTCAGCCAGTCGGTCAGCCATATTCAGTCAGTCTGTCAGTCAGTCTGTCAGTCATCCTTATTCAGTCAGTCTGTCAGTCAGTCAGTCGGTCAGTCCTGTCCAGTCAGTTAGTCAGTCAAGCAGTCAGTCAGGTAGTCAAGCAGTCAGTCAGTCAGTGTCAGTCAGTCATTTAGTCATTCAGTCAGTCAGTGAAATAGCCAGTCAGAGAGTCAAGCAGTCAGTCAGTCAGTCTCATTCAGTCAGTCAGTCAGTCAGTCAGTCAGTCAGTCAGTCAGTCCAGTCTCAGTCAGTCAGGCAGTTAGTCAGTCAGTTTCGGTCAGTCAGTGAGTCAGTCAGTCAGTATCAGTCAGTCAGTGAGTCAGTCTGTCAGTCAGGCAGTATCAGTCAGGCAGTAAGACTCCGCTCGACAGAACTCCGATAGCCTAATGGCTAGACCGCTGGTCTTCCAAGCGAGTGGCCTGGGTTCGAGTCCCAGCCGGAGCGAATATCTTCAATGTATATATTTCTTTTCTAATTTGAAAATTCTTTTTTTTTTCAATTTCTTTCCTTTGCAATTATTGATTATTTATGTAGGGAAGAAAATTCTGAGTCAGTTTAATTTTTCGACACGAAGATTTCAAAGTGTTTAAATAAACAATTACCAAGGTGCATTTTTTGTTTTTATTATATTTAAAACTCCCACCGACAGAGCTCCCATAGACTAATGGCTAGAGTGTTAGGCTTCCAAGCGAGTGGCCCTGGGTTCGAGTCCCAGCCTGAACGAAAACCTTCAATGTATACTTTTAGTTTCTAATTTGAAATTTCTTCTTCTTTTTTTTTTAATTTTTCTCTTTTGCGAATATTGATTATTTATGTAGGGAGAAAAATTCTGAGTCAGTTTAATTATTCGACCTGTAAATTTCAAAGTGTTTGAATCAATAATTACCAAGGTGCATTTTTTGTTTTTATTATATTTAAGACTTCCATCGACAGAGCTCCGATAGCCTAATGGCTAGACCGTTGGGTTCCAAGCGCGTGGTACTGGGTTCGAGTCCCGGCCGGAACGAAAATCTTCCATGTAAATGTTTCTCTTCTAATTAGAAGATTCTTTTTTTTTTCAATTTCTTTCTTTTGCAAATATGGATTATTTATGTACGGAAGAAAATTCTGAGTCAGTTTAATCATTCGACCTTTAGATTTCAAAGATTTTAGATCAATAATTACTAAGGTGCATTTTTTGTTTTTATTATAATTAAGACACCGATCAACAGAGATCCGATAGTATATTGGCGAGAGCGTTGGGCTTCCATGAGTGTCGCCCTGGGTTCAAATCCCAGCCGGAAAGGAAATCTTAAATGCAAATATTTTTTTCTAATTTTATAATTCTTTTTTTTTATTTTTCCCTTTTGCGAAGTCAGTCAGTCAGTCTGACAGTCAATCAGTCAAGCACTCAGTCATTCAGTCTCAGTCAGTCAGTCCAGTCAGTCAGTCACTCAGTCAGTCAGTTAGTCCTTCAGCCAGTCAGTCAAGCAGTCAGTCATTCAGTCAGTCAGTCAGTCAGTCAGTCAGTCAGTCAGTCAGTCGGTCAGTCCTGTGCAGTCAGTTAGTCACTAAAGCAGTCAGTCAGTCTCAGTCAGTCAGTCCAGTCCAGTCTCAGTCAGTCAGTCAGTCAGTCAGTCCAGTCCAGTCTCAGTCAGTCAGTCAGTCAGTCTCGGTCAGTCAGTCAGTCAGTCATTCAGTCAGTCAGTCAGTCAGGCAGTCAGCCAGTCGGTCAGCCTTATTCAGTCAGTCTGTCAGTCAGTCAGTCAGTCAGCCTTATTCAGTCAGTCTGTCAGTCATCCTTATTCAGTCAGTCTGTCAGTCAGTCAGTCGGTCAGTCCTGTCCAGTCAGTTAGTCAGTCAAGCAGTCAGTCAGGTAGTCAAGCAGTCAGTCAGTCAGTGTCAGTCAGTCATTTAGTCATTCAGTCAGTCAGTGAAATAGCCAGTCAGAGAGTCAAGCAGTCAGTCAGTCAGTCTCATTCAGTCAGTCAGTCAGTCAGTCAGTCAGTCAGTCAGTCAGTCCAGTCTCAGTCAGTCAGGCAGTTAGTCAGTCAGTTTCGGTCAGTCAGTGAGTCAGTCAATCAGTATCAGTCAGTCAGTGAGTCAGTCTGTCAGTCAGGCAGTATCAGTCAGGCAGTAAGACTCCGCTCGACAGAACTCCGATAGCCTAATGGCTAGACCGCTGGTCTTCCAAGCGAGTGGCCTGGGTTCGAGTCCCAGCCCGTGCGAATATCTTCAATGTATATATTTCTTTTCTAATTTGAAAATTCTTTTTTTTTTCAATTTCTTTCCTTTGCAATTATTGATTATTTATGTAGGGAAGAAAATTCTGAGTCAGTTTAATTTTTCGACACGAAGATTTCAAAGTGTTTAAATAAACAATTACCAAGGTGCATTTTTTGTTTTTATTATATTTAAAACTCCCACCGACAGAGCTCCCATAGACTAATGGCTAGAGTGTTAGGCTTCCAAGCGAGTGGCCCTGGGTTCGAGTCCCAGCCTGAACGAAAATCTTCAATGTATACTTTAGTTTCTAATTTGAAATTTCTTCTTCTTTTTTTTTTTAATTTTTCTCTTTTGCGAATATTGATTATTTATGTAGGGAGAAAAATTCTGAGTCAATTTAATCATTCGACCTTTAGATTTCAAAGGTTTTAGATCAATAATTACTAAGGTGCATTTTTTGTTTTTATTATAATTAAGACACCGATCAACAGAGATCCGATAGTATATTGGCGAGAGCGTTGGGCTTCCATGAGTGTCGCCCTGGGTTCAAATCCCAGCCGGAAAGGAAATCTTAAATGCAAATATTTTTTTCTAATTTTATAATTTTTTTTTTTATTTTTCCCTTTTGCGAAGTCAGTCAGTCAGTCTGACTGTCAATCAGTCAAGCACTCAGTCATTCAGTCTCAGTCAGTCAGTCCAGTCAGTCAGTCACTCAGTCAGTCAGTTAGTCCTTCAGCCAGTCAGTCAAACAGTCAGTCATTTAGTCTCAGTCAGGCAGTCAGTCAGTCAGTCAGGCAGTCAGTCAGTCAGTCAGTCAGTCAGTCAGTCAGTCAGTCAGTCATTCAGTCAGTCAGTCATTCAGTCAGTCAGTCAGTCAGGCAGTCAGTCAGTCGGTCAGCCTTATTCAGTCAGTCTGTCAGTCAGTCAGTCAGTCGGCCTTATTCAGTCAGAATGTCAGTCATCCTTATTCAGTCAGTCTGTCAGTCAGTCAGTCGGTCAGTCCTGTCCAGTCAGTTAGTCAGTCAAGCAGTCAGTCAGGTAGTCAAGCAGTCAGTCAGTCAGTGTCAGTCAGTCATTTAGTCATTCAGTCAGTCAGTGAAATAGCCAGTCAGAGAGTCAAGCAGTCAGTCAGTCAGTCAGTCAGTCAGTCCAGTCTCAGTCAGTCAGGCAGTTAGTCAGTCAGTTTCGGTCAGTCAGTGAGTCAGTCAGTCAGTATCAGTTAGTCAGTGAGTCAGTCTGTCAGTCAGGCAGTATCAGTCAGGCAGTAAGACTCCGCTCGACAGAACTCCGATAGCCTAATGGCTAGACCGCTGGTCTTCCAAGCGAGTGGCCTGGGTTCGAGTCCCAGCCGGAGCGAATATCTTCAATGTATATATTTCTTTTCTAATTTGAAAATTCTTTTTTTTTTTCAATTTCTTTCCTTTGCAATTATTGATTATTTATGTAGGGAAGAAAATTCTGAGTCAGTTTAATTTTTCGACACGAAGATTTCAAAGTGTTTAAATAAACAATTACCAAGGTGCATTTTTTGTTTTTATTATATTTAAAACTCCCACCGACAGAGCTCCCATAGACTAATGGCTAGAGTGTTAGGCTTCCAAGCGAGTGGCCCTGGGTTCGAGTCCCAGCCTGAACGAAAATCTTCAATGTATACTTTAGTTTCTAATTTGAAATTTCTTCTTCTTTTTTTTTAAATTTTTCTCTTTTGCGAATATTGATTATTTATGTAGGGAGAAAAATTCTGAGTCAGTTTAATTATTCGACCTGTAAATTTCAAAGTGTTTGAATCAATAATTACCAAGGTGCATTTTTTGTTTTTATTATATTTAAGACTTCCATCGACAGAGCTCCGATAGCCTAATGGCTAGACCGTTGGGTTCCAAGCGCGTGGAACTGGGTTCGAGTCCCGGCAGGAACGAAAATCTTCCATGTATATATTTCTCTTCTAATTTGAAGATTCTTTTTTTTTTCAATTTCTTTCTTTTGCAAATATGGATTATTTATGTACGGAAGAAAATTCTGAGTCAGTTTAATCATTCGACCTTTAGATTTCAAAGGTTTTAGATCAATAATTACTAAGGTGCATTTTTTGTTTTTATTATAATTAAGACACCGATCAACAGAGATCCTATAGTATATTGGCGAGAGCGTTGGGCTTCCATGAGTGTCGCCCTGGGTTCAAATCCCAGCCGGAAAGGAAATCTTAAATGCAAATATTTTTTTCTAATTTTATAATTCTTTTTTTTTATTTTTCCCTTTTGCGAAGTCAGTCAGTCAGTCTGACTGTCAATCAGTCAAGCACTCAGTCATTCAGTCTCAGTCAGTCAGTCCAGTCAGTCAGTCACTCAGTCAGTCAGTTAGTCCTTCAGCCAGTCAGTCAAGCAGTCAGTCATTTAGTCTCAGTCAGTCAGTCATTCAGTCAGTCAGTCAGTCAGGCAGTCAGTCAGTCAGTCAGTCGGTCAGTCCTGTGCAGTCAGTTAGTCACTAAAGCAGTCAGTCAGTCTCAGTCAGTCAGTCAGTCCAGTCCAGTCTCAGTCAGTCAGTCAGTCAGTCTCGGTCAGTCAGTCATTCAGTCAGTCAGTCAGTCAGGCAGTCAGTCAGTCGGTCAGCCTTATTCAGTCAGTCTGTCAGTCAGTCAGTCAGTCAGCCTTATTCAGTCAGTCTGTCAGTCAACCTTATTCAGTCAGTCTGTCAGTCAGTCAGTCGGTCAGTCCTGTCCAGTCAGTTAGTCAGTCAAGCAGTCAGTCAGGTAGTCAAGCAGTCAGTCAGTCAGTGTCAGTCAGTCATTTAGTCATTCAGTCAGTCAGTGAAATAGCCAGTCAGAGAGTCAAGCAGTCAGTCAGTCAGTCTCAGTTAGTCAGTTAGTCAGTCAGTCAGTCAGTCAGTCAGTCAGTCCAGTCTCAGTCAGTCAGGCAGTTAGTCAGTCAGTCTCGGTCAGTCAGTGAGTCAGTCAGTCAGTATCAGTCAGTCAGTGAGTCAGTCTGTCAGTCAGGCAGTATCAGTCAAGCAGTAAGACTCCGCTCGACAGAACTCCGATAGCCTAATGGCTAGACCGCTGGTCTTCCAAGCGAGTGGCCTGGGTTCGAGTCTCAGCCGGAGCGAATATCTTCAATGTATATATTTCTTTTCTAATTTGAAAATTCTTTTTTTTTTCAATTTCTTTCCTTTGCAATTATTGATTATTTATGTAGGGAAGAAAATTCTGAGTCAGTTTAATTTTTCGACACGAAGATTTCAAAGTGTTTAAATAAACAATTACCAAGGTGCATTTTTTGTTTTTATTATATTTAAGACTTCCATCGACAGAGCTCCGATAGCCTAATGGCTAGACCGTTGGGTTCCAAGCGCGTGGTACTGGGTTCGAGTCCCGGCCGGAAAGGAAATCTTAAATGCAAATATTTTTTTCTAATTTTATAATTCTTTTTTTTTATTTTTCCCTTTTGCGAAGTCAGTCAGTCAGTCTGACAGTCAATCAGTCAAGCACTCAGTCATTCAGTCTCAGTCAGTCAGTCCAGTCAGTCAGTCACTCAGTCAGTCAGTTAGTCCTTCAGCCAGTCAGTCAAGCAGTCAGTCATGTAGTCTCAGTCAGTCAGTCATTCAGTCAGTCAGTCAGTCAGGCAGTCAGTCAGTCAGTCAGTCGGTAAGTCCTGTGCAGTCAGTTAGTCACTAAAGCAGTCAGTCAGTCTCAGTAAGTCAGTCAGTCAGTCAGTCCAGTCCAGTCTCAGTCAGTCAGTCAGTCAGTCTCGGTCAGTCAGTCAGTCAGTCATTCAGTCAGTCAGTCAGTCAGTCAGTCAGTCAGTCGGTCAGCCTTATTCAGTCAGTCTGTCAGTCAGTCAGTCAGTCAGCCTTATTCAGTCAGTCTGTGTCATCCTTATTCAGTCAGTCTGTCAGTCAGTCAGTCGGTCAGTCCTGTCCAGTCAGTTAGTCAGTCAAGCAGTCAGTCAGGTAGTCAAGCAGTCAGTCAGTCAGTGTCAGTGAGTCATTTAGTCATTCAGTCAGTCAGTGAAATAGCCAGTCAGAGAGTCAAGCAGTCAGTCAGTCAGTCTCAGTCAGTCAGTTAGTCAGTCAGTCAGTCAGTCAGTCAGTCAGTCCAGTCTCAGTCAGTCAGGCAGTTAGTCAGTCAGTCTCGGTCAGTCAGTGAGTCAGTCAGTCAGTATCAGTCAGTCAGTGAGTCAGTCTGTCAGTCAGGCAGTATCAGTCAGGCAGTAAGCCTCCGCTCGTCAGAACTCCGATAGCCTAATGGCTAGACCGCTGGTCTTCCAAGCGAGTATCCTGGGTTCGAGTCCCAGCCGGAGCGAATATCTTCAATGTATATATTTCTTTTCTAATTTGAAAATTCTTTTTCTTTTCAATTTCTTTCCTTTGCAATTATTGATTATTTATGTAGGAAAGAAAATTCTGAGTCAGTTTAATTTTTCGACACGAAGATTTTAAAGTGTTTAAATAAACAATTACCACGGTGCATTTTTTGTTTTTATTATATTTAAAACTCCCACCGACAGAGCTCCCATAGACTAATGGCTAGAGTGTTAGGCTTCCAAGCGAGTGGCCCTGGGTTCGAGTCCCAGCCGGAACGAAAATCTTCAATGTATACTTTTAGTTTCTAATTTGAAATTTCTTCTTCTTTTTTTTTTAATTTTTCTCTTTTGCGAATATTGATTATTTATGTAGGGAGAAAAATTCTGAGTCAGTTTAATTATTCGACCTGTAAATTTCAAAGTGTTTGAATCAATAATTACCAAGGTGCATTTTTTGTTTTTATTATATTTAAGACTTCCATCGACAGAGCTCCGATAGCCTAATGGCTAGACCGTTGGGTTCCAAGCGCGTGGTACTGGGTTCGAGTCCCGGCCGGAACGAAAATCTTCCATGTATATATTTCTCTTCTAATTTGAAGATTCTTTTTTTTTTCAATTTCTTTCTTTTGCAAATATGGATTATTTATGTACGGAAGAAAATTCTGAGTCAGTTTAATCATTCGACCTTTAGATTTCAAAGATTTTAGATCAATAATTACTAAGGTGCATTTTTTGTTTTTATTATAATTAAGACACCGATCAACAGAGATCCGATAGTATATTGGCGAGAGCGTTGGGCTTCCATGAGTGTCGCCCTGGGTTCAAATCCCAGCCGGAAAGGATATCTTAAATGCAAATATTTTTTCTAATTTTATAATTCTTTTTTTTTTATTTTTCCCTTTTGCGAAGTCAGTCAGTCAGTCTGACAGTCAATCAGTCAAGCACTCAGTCATTCAGTCTCAGTCAGTCAGTCCAGTCAGTCAGTCACTCAGTCAGTCAGTTAGTCCTTCAGCCAGTCAGTCAAGCAGTCAGTCATTTAGTCTCAGTCAGTCAGTCATTCAGTCAGTCAGTCAGTCAGGCAGTCAGTCAGTCAGTCAGTCGGTCAGTCCTGTGCAGTCAGTTAGTCACTAAAGCAGTCAGTCAGTCTCAGTCAGTCAGTCAGTCAGTCAGTCCAGTCCAGTCTCAGTCAGTCAGTCAGTCAGTCTCGGTCAGTCAGTCAGTCAGTCATTCAGTCAGTCAGTCAGTCAGGCAGTCAGTCAGTCGGTCAGCCTTATTCAGTCAGTCTGTCAGTCAGTCAGTCAGTCAGCCTTATTCAGTCAGTCTGTCAGTCATCCTTATTCAGTCAGTCTGTCAGTCAGTCAGTCGGTCAGTCCTGTCCAGTCAGTTAGTCAGTCAAGCAGTCAGTCAGGTAGTCAAGCAGTCAGTCAGTCAGTGTCAGTCAGTCATTTAGTCATTCAGTCAGTCAGTGAAATAGCCAGTCAGAGAGTCAAGCAGTCAGTCAGTCACTCTCAGTTAGTCAGTTAGTCAGTCAGTCAGTCAGTCAGTCAGTCCAGTCTCAGTCAGTCAGGCAGTTAGTCAGTCAGTCTCGGTCAGTCAGTGAGTCAGTCAGTCAGTATCAGTCAGTCAGTGAGTCAGTCTGTCAGTCGGGCAGTATCAGTCAAGCAGTAAGACTCCGCTCGACAGAACTCCGATAGCCTAATGGCTAGACCGCTGGTCTTCCAAGCGAGTGGCCTGGGTTCGAGTCCCAGCCGGAGCGAATATCTTCAATGTATATATTTCTTTTCTAATTTGAAAATTCTTTTTTTTTTCAATTTCTTTCCTTTGCAATTATTGATTATTTATGTAGGGAAGAAAATTCTGAGTCAGTTTAATTTTTCGACACGAAGTTTTCAAAGTGTTTAAATAAACAATTACCAAGGTGCATTTTTTGTTTTTATTATATTTAAAACTCCCACCGACAGAGCTCCCATAGACTAATGGCTAGGGTGTTAGGCTTCCAAGCGAGTGGCCCTGGGTTCGAGTCCCAGCCTGAACGAAAATCTTCAATGTATACTTTTAGTTTCTAATTTGAAAATTCTTCTTCTTTCTTTTTAAATTTTTCTCTTTTGCGAATATTGATTATTTATGTAGGGAGAAAAATTCTGAGTCAGTTTAATTATTCGACCTGTAAATTTCAAAGTGTTTGAATCAATAATTACCAAGGTGCATTTTTTGTTTTTATTATATTTAAGACTTCCATCGACAGAGCTCCGATAGCCTAATGGCTAGACCGTTGGGTTCCAAGCGCGTGGTACTGGGTTCGAGTCCCGGCCGGAAAGGAAATCTTACATGCAAATATTTTTTTCTAATTTTATAACTCTTTTTTTTTATTTTTCCCTTTTGCGAAGTCAGTCAGTCAGTCTGACAGTCAATCAGTCAAGCACTCAGTCATTCAGTCTCAGTCAGTCAGTCCAGTCAGTCAGTCACTCAGTCAGTCAGTTAGTCCTTCAGCCAGTCAGTCAAGCAGTCAGTCATGTAGTCTCAGTCAGTCAGTCATTCAGTCAGTCAGTCAGTCAGGCAGTCAGTCAGTCAGTCAGTCGGTCAGTCCTGTGCAGTCAGTTAGTCACTAAAGCAGTCAGTCAGTCTCAGTCAGTCAGTCAGTCCAGTCCAGTCTCAGTCAGTCAGTCAGTCAGTCTCGGTCAGTCAGTCAGTCAGTCATTCAGTCAGTCAGTCAGTCAGGCAGTCAGTCGGTCAGCCTTATTCAGTCAGTCTGTCAGTCAGTCAGTCAGTCAACCTTATTCAGTCAGTCTGTCAGTCATCCTTATTCAGTCAGTCTGTCAGTCAGTCAGTCGGTCAGTCCTGTCCAGTCAGTTAGTCAGTCAAGCAGTCAGTCAGGTAGTCAAGCAGTCAGTCAGTCAGTGTCAGTGAGTCATTTAGTCATTCAGTCAGTCAGTGAAATAGCCAGTCAGAGAGTCAAGCAGTCAGTCAGTCAGTCTCAGTCAGTCAGTTAGTCAGTCAGTCAGTCATTCAGTCAGTCAGTCCAGTCTCAGTCAGTCAGGCAGTTAGTCAGTCAGTCTCGGTCAGTCAGTGAGTCAGTCAGTCAGTATCAGTCAGTCAGTGAGTCAGTCTGTCAGTCAGGCAGTATCAGTCAGGCAGTAAGACTCCGCTCGTCAGAACTCCGATAGCCTAATGGCTAGACCGCTGGTCTTCCAAGCGAGTGGCCTGGGTTCGAGTCCCAGCCGGAGCGAATATCTTCAATGTATATATTTCTTTTCTAATTTGAAAATTCTTTTTTTTTTTCAATTTCTTTCCTTTGCAATTATTGATTATTTATGTGGGGAAGAAAATTCTGAGTCCGTTTAATTTTTCGACACGAAGATTTCAAAGTGTTTAAATAAACAATTACCAAGGTGCATTTTTTAATTTTATTATATTTAAAACTCCCACCGACAGAGCTCCCATAGACTAATGGCTAGAGTGTTAGGCTTCCAAGCGAGTGGCCCTGGGTTCGAGTCCCAGCCTGAACGAAAATCTTCAATGTATACTTTTAGTTTCTAATTTGAAATTTCTTCTTCTTTTTTTTTTTAATTTTTCTCTTTTGCGAATATTGATTATTTATGTAGGGAGAAAAATTCTGAGTCAGTTTAATTATTCGACCTGTAAATTTCAAAGTGTTTGAATCAATAATTACCAAGGTGCATTTTTTGTTTTTATTATATTTAAGACTTCCATCGACAGAGCTCCGATAGCCTAATGGCTAGACCGTTGGGTTCCTAGCGCGTGGTACTGGGTTCGAGTCCCGGCCGGAAAGGAAATCTTAAATGCAAATATTTATTTCTAATTTTATAATTCTTTTCTTTTATTTTTCCCTTTTGCGAAGTCAGTCAGTCAGTCTGACAGTCAATCAGTCAAGCACTCAGTCATTCAGTCTCAGTCAGTCAGTCAGTCACTCAGACAGTCAGTTAGTCCATCAGCCAGTCATTTAAGCAGTCAGTCATTTAGTCTCAGTCAGTCAGTCAGTCGGTCAGTCCTGTGCAGTCAGTTAGTCACTAAAGCAGTCAGTCAGTCTCAGTCAGTCAGTCAGTCAGTCAGTCCAGTCCAGTCTCAGTCAGTCAGTCAGTCAGTCTCGGTCAGTCAGTCAGTCAGACATTCAGTCAGTCAGTCAGTCAGGCAGTCAGTCAGTCAGTCAGCCTTATTCAGTCAGTCTGTCAGTCATCCTTATTCAGTCAGTCTGTCAGACAGTCAGTCGGTCAGTTGTGTCCAGTCAGTTAGTCAGTCAAGCAGTCAGTCAGGTAGTCAAGCAGTCAGTCAGTCAGTGTCAGTCAGTCATTTAGTCATTCAGTCAGTCAGTGAAATAGCCAGTCAGAGAGTCAAGCAGTCAGTCAGTCAGTCTCAGTCAGTCAGTTAGTCAGTCAGTCAGTCAGTCAGTCAGTCAGTCCAGTCTCAGTCAGTCAGGCAGTTAGTCAGTCAGTCTCGGTCAGTCAGTGAGTCAGTCAGTCAGTATCAGTCAGTCAGTGAGTCAGTCTGTCAGTCAGGCAGTATCAGTGAGGCAGTAAGTCTCCGCTCGACAGAACTCCGATAGCCTAATGGCTAGACCGCTGGTCTTCCAAGCGAGTGGCCTGGGTTCGAGTCCCAGCCGGAGCGAATATCTTCAATGTATATATTTCTTTTCTAATTTGAAAATTCTTTTTTTTTCAATTTCTTTCCTTTGCAATTATTGATTATTTATGTAGGGAAGAAAATTCTGAGTCATTTTAATTTTTCGACACGAAGATTTCAAAGTGTTTAAATAAACAATTACCAAGGTGCATTTTTTGTTTTTATTATATTTAAAACTCCCACCGACAGAGCTCCCATAGACTAATGGCTAGAGTGTTAGGCTTCCAAGCGAGTGGCCCTGGGTTCGAGTCCCAGCCTGAACGAAAATCTTCAATGTATACTTTTAGTTTCTAATTTGAAATTTCTTCTTCTTTTTTTTTAATTTTTCTCTTTTGCGAATATTGATTATTTATGTAGGGAGAAAAATTCTGAGTCAGTTTAATTATTCGACCTGTAAATTTCAAAGTGTTTGAATCAATAATTACCAAGGTGCATTTTTTGTTTTTATTATATTTAAGACTTCCATCGACAGAGCTCCGATAGCCTAATGGCTAGACCGTTGGGTTCCAAGCGCGTGGTACTGGGTTCGAGTCCCGGCCGGAAAGGAAATCTTAAATGCAAATATTTTTTTCTAATTTTTTAATTCTTTTTTTTTTATTTTTCCCTTTTGCGAAGTCAGTCAGTCAGTCTGACAGTCAATCAGTCAAGCACTCAGTCATTCAGTCTCAGTCAGTCAGTCCAGTCAGTCAGTCACTCAGTCAGTCAGTTAGTCCTTCAGCCAGTCAGTCAAGCAGTCAGTCATGTAGTCTCAGTCAGTCAGTCATTCAGTCAGTCAGTCAGTCAGGCAGTCAGTCAGTCAGTCAGTCGGTCAGTCCTGTGCAGTCAGTTAGTCACTAAAGCAGTCAGTCAGTCTCAGTCAATCAGTCAGTCAGTCAGTCCAGTCCAGTCTCAGTCAGTCAGTCAGTCAGTCTCGGTCAGTCAGTCAGTCAGTCATTCAGTCAGTCAATCAGTCAGGCAGTCAGTCAGTCGGTCAGCCTTATTCAGTCAGTCTGTCAGTCAGTCAGTCAGTCAGCCTTATTCAGTCAGTCTGTCAGTCATTCTTATTCAGTCAGTCTGTCAGTCAGTCAGTCGGTCAGTCCTGTCCAGTCAGTTAGTCAGTCAAGCAGTCAGTCAGGTAGTCAAGCAGTCAGTCAGTCAGTGTCAGTCAGTCATTTAGTCATTCAGTCAGTCAGTGAAATAGCCAGTCAGAGAGTCAAGCAGTCAGTCAGTCAGTCTCAGTCAGTCAGTTAGTCAGTCAGTCAGTCAGTCAGTCAGTCAGTCCAGTCTCAGTCAGTCAGGCAGTTAGTCAGTCAGTCTCGGTCAGTCAGTGAGTCAGTCAGTCAGTATCAGTCAGTCAGTGAGTCAGTCTGTCAGTCAGGCAGTATCAGTCAGGCAGTAAGACTCCGCTCGACAGAACTCCGATAGCCTAATGGCTAGACCGCTGGTCTTCCAAGCGAGTGGCCTGGGTTCGAGTCCCAGCCGGAGCGAATATCTTCAACGTATATATTTCTTTTCTAATTTGAAAATTCTTTTTTTTTTCAATTTCTTTCCTTTGCAATTATTGATTATTTATGTAGGGAAGAAAATTCTGAGTCAGTTTAATTTTTCGACACGAAGATTTCAAAGTGTTTAAATAAACAATTACCAAGGTGCATTTTTTGTTTTTATTATATTTAAAACTCCCACCGACAGAGCTCCCATAGACTAATGGCTAGAGTGTTAGGCTTCCAAGCGAGTGGCCCTGGGTTCGAGTCCCAGCCTGAACGAAAATCTTCAATGTATACTTTTAGTTTCTAATTTGAAATTTCTTCTTCTTTTTTTTTTAATTTTTCTCTTTTGCGAATATTGATTATTTATGTAGGGAGAAAAATTCTGAGTCAGTTTAATTATTCGACCTGTAAATTTCAAAGTGTTTGAATCAATAATTACCAAGGTGCATTTTTTGTTTTTATTATATTTAAGACTTCCATCGACAGAGCTCCGATAGCCTAATGGCTAGACCGTTGGGTTCCTAGCACGTGGTACTGGGTTCGAGTCCCGGCCGGAAAGGAAATCTTAAATGCAAATATTTTTTTCTAATTTTATAATTCTTTTCTTTTATTTTTCCCTTTTGCGAAGTCAGTCAGTCAGTCTGACAGTCAATCAGTCAAGCACTCAGTCATTCAGTCTCAGTCAGTCAGTCCAGTCAGTCAGTCACTCAGTCAGTCAGTTAGTCCTTCAGCCAGTCAGTCAAGCAGTCAGTCATTTAGTCTCAGTCAGTCAGTCATTCAGTCAGTCAGTCAGTCAGGCAGTCAGTCAGTCAGTCAGTCGGTCAGTCCTGTGCAGTCAGTTAGTCACTAAAGCAGTCAGTCAGTCTCAGTCAGTCAGTCAGTCAGTCAGTCCAGTCCAGTCTCAGTCAGTCAGTCAGTCAGTCTCGGTCAGTCAGTCAGTCAGTCATTCAGTCAGTCAGTCAGTCAGGCAGTCAGTCAGTCGGTCAGCCTTATTCAGTCAGTCTGTCAGTCAGTCAGTCAGTCAGCCTTATTCAGTCATTCTGTCAGTCATCCTTATTCAGTCAGTCTGTCAGTCAGTCAGTCGGTCAGTCCTGTCCAGTCAGTTAGTCAGTCAAGCCGTCAGTCAGGTAGTCAAGCAGTCAGTCAGTCAGTGTCAGTCAGTCATTTAGTCATTCAGCCAGTCAGAGAGTCAAGCAGTCAGTCAGTCAGTCTCAGTCAGTCAGTTAGTCAGTCAGTCAGTCAGTCAGTCAGTCAGTCCAGTCTCAGTCAGTCAGGCAGTTAGTCAGTCAGTCTCGGTCAGTCAGTGAGTCAGTCAGTCAGTCTCGGTCAGTCAGTGAGTCAGTCAGTCAGTATCAGTCAGTCAGTGAGTCAGTCTGTCAGTCAGGCAGTATCAGTCAGGCAGTAAGACTCCGCTCGACAGAACTCCGATAGCCGAATGGCTAGACCGCTGGTCTTCCAAGCGAGTGGCCTGGGTTCGAGTCCCAGCCGGAGCGAATATCTTCAATGTATATATTTCTTTTCTAATTTGAAAATTCTTTTTTTTTTCAATTTCTTTCTTTGCAATTATTGATTATTTATGTAGGGAAGAAAATTCTGAGTCAGTTTAATTTTTCGACACGAAGATTTCAAAGTGTTTAAATAAACAATTACCAAGGTGCATTTTTTGTTTTTATTATATTTAAAACTCCCACCGACAGTGCTCCCAAAGACTAATGGCTAGAGTGTTAGGCTTCCAAGCGAGTGGCCCTGGGTTCGAGTCCCAGCCTGAACGAAAATCTTCAATGTATACTTTTAGTTTCTAATTTGAAATTTCTTCTTCTTTTTTTTTAATTTTTCTCTTTTGCGAATATTGATTATTTATGTAGGGAGAAAAATTCTGAGTCAGTTTAATTATTCGACCTGTAAATTTCAAAGTGTTTGAATCAATAATTACCAAGGTGCATTTTTTGTTTTTATTATATTTAAGACTTCCATCGATAGAGCTCCGATAGCCTAATGGCTAGACCGTTGGGTTCCAAGCGCGTGGTACTGGGTTCGAGTCCCGGCCGGAACGAAAATCTTCCATGTATATATTTCTCTTCTAATTTGAAGATTCTTTTTTTTTTTCAATTTCTTTCTTTTGCAAATATGGATTATTTATGTACGGAAGAAAATTCTGAGTCAGTTTAATCATTCGACCTTTAGATTTCAAAGATTTTAGATCAATAAATACTAAGGTGCATTTTTTGTTTTTATTATAATTAAGACACCGATCAACAGAGACCCGATAGTATATTGGCGAGAGCTTTGGGCTTCCATGAGTGTCGCCCTGGGTTCAAATCCCAGCCGGAAAAGGAAATCTTAAATGCAAATATTTTTTTCTAATTTTATAATTCTTTTTTTTTTATTTTTCCCTTTTGCGAAGTCAGTCAGTCAGTCTGACAGTCAATCAGTCAAGCACTCAGTCACTCAGTCTCAGTCAGTCAGTCCAGTCAGTCAGTCACTCAGTCAGTCAGTTAGTCCTTCAGCCAGTCAGTCAATCAGTCAGTCATTTAGTCTCAGTCAGTCAGTCATTCAGTCAGTCAGTCAGTCAGGCAGTCAGTCAGTCAGTCAGTCGGTCAGTCCTGTGCAGTCAGTTAGTCACTAAAGCAGTCAGTCAGTCTCAGTCAGTCAGTCAGTCAGTCAGTCAGTCAGTCAGTCCAGTCCAGTCTCAGTCAGTCAGTCAGTCAGTCTCGGTCAGTCAGTCAGTCAGTCATTCAGTCAGTCAGTCAGTCAGGCAGTCAATCAGTCGGTCAGCCTTATTCAGTCAGTCTGTCAGTCAGTCAGTCAGTCAGCCTTATTCAGTCAGTCTGTCAGTCATCCTTATTCAGTCAGTCTGTCAGTCAGTCAGTTGGTCAGTCCTGTCCAGTCAGTTAGTCAGTCAAGCAGTCAGTCAGGTAGTCAAGCAGTCAGTCAGTCAGTGTCAGTCAGTCATTTAGTCATTCAGTCAGTCAGTGAAATAGCCAGTCAGAGAGTCAAGCAGTCAGTCAGTCAGTCTCAGTCAGTCAGTTAGTCAGTCAGTCAGTCAGTCAGTCAGTCAGTCCAGTCTCAGTCAGTCAGGCAGTTAGTCAGTCAGTCTCGGTCAGTTAGTGAGTCAATCAGTCAGTTTCAGTCAGTCAGTGAGTCAGTCTGTCAGTCAGGCAGTATCAGTCAGGCAGTAAGACTCCGCTCGACAGAACTCCGATAGCCTAATGGCTAGACCGCTGGTCTTCCAAGCGAGTGGCCTGGGTTCGAGTCCCAGAGGGAGCGAATATCTTCAATGTATATATTTCTTTTCTAATTTGAAAATTCTTTTTTTTTTCAATTTCTTTCCTTTGCAATTATTGATTATTTATGTAGGGAAGAAAATTCTGAGTCAGTTTAACCCATTCCATGACCAGCCCGAAAACCCTTAACGCGCATGCCGCAGATAACGAAACGGAATTGCTTTTTGCTACATTGTAATAACACTTTTCTCCCCATTTAGCTATCGGTATTTTAATGTTGTTTTTGCTGTTCAGCTTGCATTCGAAAATCGCTTCGCTTTAATTGTTTTATGTATGTCGCTTTAATTGTTAAATGTAAGATGATCTATCTTTCAAAAGGCCTCAACAAAACATTCTTCAAACATTTGACTGATCGATCCAACGTGTGAGCAAGCAAATTGAATAGACAAAAACGCTTTAAGTGTGGGAATGATATTCTAAGAGGATAAAAAGTATTCTTCGGCGCCTTTTGATATATTGTGACACTTCAAAACGACCAATAAACACAGAGACATCCCTTTGATGGCAGGACTACGGTCGACTTTTTTCGTAATTCAGATGACTTTTAAATCCCTTCTGAATGCCCAGATATCAGTTGCTCAAGCGTGGGAAGTATTTTAAAGATAAATGATTACAAAAGATCAAAACTTGCGGCTAATCCCCCATTTCCCTAAAGGATACTTTTGTGCATGCAACTAAAAGCCCCCAGCTGAGAGAGGAATAACTAGACCGACTGGGAGGTCTGTATTCTCCAAGGACCCTCTTTGCAAACATCCGAGCAAGTTAGTTCCATTCAAAGAATGGTCAGAAGGTTTTAGCGTTTTGTGGTCAACCCTTCCACATTATTTTCTTACAACAAAACAGTTTAGCTCAGAAAGGAATTTCAAAGCAAGCTTTTATGCTTATATGACGGAACATGTCTTCAGAAGGAAAAAAAGGAGATCTTGCTTGAAATCGAGTCGGATTTTAAATCTTTTTTTTAAACATACTTGGATAAATTTTAGTTAGTTTCATAGGATTATTTACTAATTATGGCAATTTGATTATTGAAAAGAAACCAAATATTTAATTTATCTTTTTAAAATCTCATAAAAGAAGGTACAATTAAAACATTGGAGCTATTTTAAGACAATAAATAAAATCTGAAAAAGAATGGGAGAAAAGGAATGTTTCGTTTCTTATGAGTAAAGCGTACAACAAAAGAACTCAAGATATTATCATTTTATTTGTACTGTCGTATCTATTTTATGTTTTACATAGTCAGCTTTTACGTATAGTCAATGCGGTCGTCATTTTTTTTTTTCGTGAAATAAAAAATATTCAAAACCCTATCACTAAAAATCCATCAAATGGTGCCGCAGTTATAAAAAGATATAATTTACGTTTCAAAATATCATGATTTAAAAATAAATAAGTAATAAAAAATAATAATAATGTACAAATAAATAAAAAGCGTAGTAAACACATTATAATAATAAAAAAAAACATACTCGTACAAAATTAAGATATGTAAGATAATTAAAAAAATAATATTGTGTAAAATAAATTATAAAATTTGAGGATTATGAACAATTTAGTGAAGGATACTTGCGTTAGAAGGTGGATTTTTGATAACAAGAAAAACATATTTCTGTTTATTTGCATTATTCAGGCATAGAAATATTGATAAATATGTAAGGAAATATTTTCACACTTGTTCATCAGGAGTTCAAATGCCAGAATGCTAAGAAACAAAGCTTCCACGAAAAGATAAAATTATAATTCCTGATTATTTGAAGCATTATACGTGTCCCATCAAAGAGTACTTGAAAAGTTAATATCTGAGTAAAATAAAATAAATTACAACAAGTTCCGTGAAATACTATAAGTTACATTCCCTTTTGTCTAAGAAAAGAGCTTGATTACCGCTCCCCTAAAAGCTCCAGAACACAACAGAGAAGCGCAATAACAGGGTTCTGCCCCTGGAAGGATCGCCGACACACATTCGGCCGAGGCAAACACTGCTAGAAACGCCGTGACGACACAGGATCGTCGAGGGCAGTTAGGAACCCTTTTCTTGCGACGAGGCTGAATCGGCCGGGGCAGTATTAACACAAACTGCGCGGCCGATCCTGTATCGGCCGGGGCAAGGAATGGGCTAATTTTTTGACACGAAGATTTCAAAGTGCTTAAATAAACAATTACCAAGGTGCATTTTTTGTTTTTATTATATTTAAAACTCCCACCGACAGAGCTCCCATAGACTAATGGCTAGAGTGTTAGGCTTCCAAGCGAGTGGCCCTGGGTTCGAGTCCCAGCCTGAACGAAAATCTTCAATGTATACTTTTAGTTTCCAATTTGAAATTTCTTCTTCTTTTTTTTTTTTAATTTTTCTCTTTTGCGAATATTGATTATTTATGTAGGGAGAAAAATTCTGAGTCAGTTTAATTATTCGACCTGTAAATTTCAAAGTGTTTGAATCAATAATTACCAAGGTGCATTTTTTGTTTTTATTATATTTAAGACTTCCATCGACAGAGCTCCGATAGCCTAATGGCTAGACCGTTGGGTTCCAAGCGCGTGGTACTGGGTTCGAGTCCCGGCCGGAACGAAAATCTTCCATGTATATATTTCGCTTCTAATTTGAAGATTCTTTTTTTTTCAATTTCTTTCTTTTGCAAATATGGATTATTTATGTACGGAAGAAAATTCTGAGTCAGTTTAATCATTCGACCTTTAGATTTCAAAGATTTTAGATCAATAATTACTAAGGTGCATTTTTTGTTTTTATTATAATTAAGACACCGATCAACAGAGATCTGATAGTATATTGGCGAGAGCGTTGGGCTTCCATGAGTGTCGCCCTGGGTTCAAATCCCAGCCGGAAAGGAAATCTTAAATGCGAATATTTTTTTCTAATTTTATAATTCTTTTTTTTTATTTTTCCCTTTTGCGAAGTCAGTCAGTCAGTCTGACAGTCAATGAGTCAAGCACTCAGTCATTCAGTCTCAGTCAGTCAGTCCAGTCAGTCAGTCACTCAGTCAGTCAGTTAGTCCTTCAGCCAGTCAGTCAAGCAGTCAGTCATTTAGTCTCAGTCAGTCAGTCATTCAGTCAGTCAGTCAGTCAGGCAGTCAGTCAGTCAGTCAGTCGGTCAGTCCTGTGCAGTCAGTTAGTCACTAAAGCAGTCAGTCAGTCAGTCTCGGTCAGTCAGTCAGTCAGTCATTCAGTCAGTCAGTCAGTCAGGCAGTCAGTCAGTCGGTCAGCCTTATTCAGTCAGTCTGTCAGTCAGTCAGTCAGTCAGCCTTATTCAGTCAGTCTGTCAGTCAGTCAGTCGGTCAGTCCTGTCCAGTCAGTTAGTCAGTCAAGCAGTCAGTCAGGTAGTTAAGCAGTCAGTCAGTCAGTGTCAGTCAGTCATTTAGTCATTCAGTCAGTCAGTGAAATAGCCAGTCAGAGAGTCAAGCAGTCAGTCAGTCAGTCTCAGTCAGTCAGTTAGTCAGTCAGTCAGTCAGTCAGTCCAGTCTCAGTCAGTCAGGCAGTTAGTCAGTCAGTCTCGGTCAGTCAGTGAGTCAGTCAGTCAGTATCAGTCAGTCAGTGAGTCAGTCTGTCAGTCAGGCAGTATCAGTCAGGCAGTAAGACTCCGCTCGACAGAACTCCGATAGCCTAATGGCTAGACCGCTGGTCTTCCAAGCGAGTGGCCTGGGTTCGAGTCCTAGCCGGAGCGAATATCTTCAATGTATATATTTCTTTTCTAATTTGAAAATTCTTTTTTTTTCAATTTCTTTCCTTTGCAATTATTGATTATTTATGTAGGGAAGAAAATTCTGAGTCAGTTTAATTTTTCGACACGAAGATTTCAAAGTGTTTAAATAAACAATTACCAAGGTGCATTTTTTATTTTTATTATATTTAAAACTACCACCGACAGAGCTCCCATAGACTAATGGCTAGAGTGTTAGGCTTCCAAGCGAGTGACCCAGGGTTCGAGTCCCAGCCTGAACGAAAATCTTCAATGTATACTTTTAGTTTCTAATTTTAAATTTCTTCTTCTTTTTTTTTAAATTTTTCTCTTTTGCGAATATTGATTATTTATGTAGGGAGAAAAATTCTGAGTCAGTTTAATTATTCGACCTGTAAATTTCAAAGTGTTTGAATCAATAATTACCAAGGTGCATTTTTTGTTTTTATTATATTTAACTCTTTAAGACCGAGCCGGGGGGAAATTTTGCCACAGTTAAGTCCTGACTTTTTCGCCTAAGCTATTTTAGAAATGGAACCGTCCATCTGAAGACCCCTCGTCCGCTCTTCTTCAGTTCTTCTGTTTGCTAATTGCAATAGGCGTGGTTAGCTGTCACCTTAATCACTCACGCTTCGGGCGCGTGGAGCTCTTCACCATTGCCCTAATGCCTTTATCGTTTCTTCGATAGCTTTTGAACTTATGTCGAGATGCATAACAGTCATCTTGTTTTCTTTATTTTTAGAGTAGGTAAACAAAGAAAAAAAAATAATTATAAATAAGAAAATTCCTGTTCAAGCACAAGCTTAAGATTTATCATGCAATAATTTAACTTATAAAACTAATGATAATTGATATTCTTTTCAAATTGGAAACACGTTTCCGATTTAAATCAATTTGCACAAACTGAGAGGGAAATAGAACAAGTCGCGTGAAGGAAAAAGGTAGAATGAATAAAAAGCAACGATCTAAGTTTCCTCATTTCCCGTTCTTCCCGAAAAGCGGACATCTTCACAAGTTATGCGCTATCAATCCTTGTTATAGCATTGCCAGAGGGGACAAGTCCATCACTGTCACTTGTCCGGTGGTCTCGCAGATGAGTTTCCTTTCATTCCTACCCATAATATTACTAATCACTTTCTTTTTTGGGATATCATATTCAGCCTGCGCCACAAAATACCTAACTTTTCTAGTAGCTTACAGTTTTGGAAGAATTTCCCACGATTTCGATTGACTAATTAAGTTTGAGCATAGCCATTATTCTTCTCCAGGAGAAATAAATTATAAAACATGGAGTTATTTTAATTACTTATCAAATTATTTAAATACTACTTATTTATTTAGATACTAGCAACCGAAACATTTACAAAACTTCTAACTGATCTTTTCAATTTTTCTCTTTTATTTGGTGATTGAAATAAGGCTATAATGCTCTGACTAATTATAAAGCATTTTTATTTTAAGAAACAAAAACATTTTAATATTACTAACCGCCTTCAGCAAGTAGTTTTTTCGCTTTTTATGCCATTCACCTTCTTACTCCAAGAATGCATCCTTCACTGGCTGCTCAAATAATTTTGATGGCAGTATAAAAATAATTTCAATCAACATCTATATCTCTGGAGACATTTATCAGCATATTTAAATCTATCTACCAACTGTCTGTCTATCTCTATAGGGTAAAAGTGGGAAAGACGCCATACTTTTTGTACAAATTAAATAAAAAATTAAAGATGCAATATAACTGAACCCTTTGTTTTATTTTGAAGTTACACTATTATTAGGTATTAAAATTATTATTAACGAGCTTTAGACTTAAATAAAAAAGAAATAACAAATAAAATTGTAGATTGACAACAGGCCATCTCTCCCATAACGTGTGGGAGAGACGCCTTATATAGTGTGGGGGAAATGCCATCTATGTTATTATTTATTGTTTTTGATCTTTTTGCGGATTATTTCCATACCAGAATTATTACAGTACATTGTACATGACTCATGCAGCCATTTTTAGCATAAGGAACATTCAATCCAGTCAGTTTTTCTTTCTTTCTTTTCTTTTTTAATAGTAATTTTTCCAACATTCCGTGCACACACAAGCAACGTATTTTCGCTTCACTGTCGAGCTAGGTAGTTTAGGGATTAGATAAGACTTCTCAAGAATATTTGTAGGCGTTTCTTTACTAAGTGAACGTTTGTCTGAAAGTTGATGTGGAAACAGAGCTGGACAGGTAGTACTTTCAGGAGGAATTTCAAAAGTAGCTACTTGAATTAAACCAGAAATAGCAAGGACATGATCAGAAAAGCATTAGGATTGAGTGGTATTATTCCACAAGCTTTAAAACCTGATGTAGCATTTCCCACGGCGTTCCATAAAGTTATAATTCTTCATTTTTCGATAGTTCTCCTTTTTTTACTTTTTCATCTGCCAGAATTAAGGTCTCTTCACTCCACTGCCCCCTGATTACCGTATGCTTCCTTGCTAATTTTCTCGGCATTCAAAAAACAAAAACATTTCTAAACAAAACATCTCTTTATTTACTTCTCATAATGTGGGAGAGATGCCACATAAGTATGAAGTACCTAAGTATTAACATATATATTGCAAAATGTAGTTGAAAAAAGTTAATAACAAGCTAAATCAATCGTTAAAACTTTTACGGTGTCTTTGTTTTACATGTAACAATCATTGAAACCAAAGCGACTCAAAATTTTCTTGTTGAACTTATGATCCCCAAAAGAAGTAATTATTGTACTCAGATTGCACAGTCAAAAGATTTTTGACTGTGCACCCTTATGACAAAAATAATAATGATAAACTTTAAAACTGTACCTACCAATTTTATACATTATTTATTATCATTAGCGCAACTAGAATTACATTCTTTAGTTTTTTTTTTTTTTTAATTTCTTTAACACATCAGTCTTTGCCTAAAGAAAAACTTTGAGTTAACACTTTAGCGGCTGAAATAATATGCAACTTGCTCAATTACTTAGTAGAAATTTGCCAAGATTGATTCTTGCAATAAAACTCAATGATCTGGTTCTAATCTTAATTTATTTCTGTATTGTGCTTGAATTATTGCCTTTGAAGGAAATGCTAGTTCCCTCAAAGCACCTGAATCCAAATGACATGATTTCAAAGTCAAGTAGCCCTTAGAAATTTCTGTTTATCCCACTTCAGACAGCTGTTTCTGAAGATTTAAGTAGATTTCACCTTTTTTTAAATCATGGTTCTAAACTTACATGTTGACCAAATGACTGAATTTTCCTAATTAATAAATAACATGTTGTTCAGAAGAAAATTAGAAAATGCTGTTTTGAGATTGAGTTTTTAGAAGTGCAAATATATATTACTAGTGCTACCCACGCGGCTTTGCCCGTAGTAGAAAATTAAAAGGTCATTTGGTTCGCTTGTATATTTACAAATAATGGATGATGAATTTCTCGCCCATTTGCTATGTTCATTTTCTCGCCAATGTTACTGTTCCACGTTATGATAACTTCGTAATTTTCGCTTCCACTTTACGATAATTTGCTGAGTAAAATGTTCTTAAAATTTGAATAGAAGTATTTTCGAATGAAACAAAACAAACTCGAATTTTTGAAAAATCGCTTCGAGGTGCACACCCTTATGCTATAAACTTTGTGCCAAATTTCATGACAATTGGCCGAACAGTATAGGCGCTATGCGCGTCACAGAAATCCAGACATCCAGACAGAGATCCAAATATCCAGGCAGACTTTCAGCTTTATTATTAGTAATGATATTGCTAGTAATTATCACTTTACTCAAAATTTGTAACTCTAAAGGTAAAGTGATAATACGCTAGATTAAAAATTGTATAATATCGTAACGAAATTCTTTTCTCTCGCCCATTCTGAGAGAACTAGTAGCAAAGGCATTTTCTTTAGTCACCTGTTCGACCTGATTACTGCAGTTGATCGAACCATGCATACATTTTTACATATTATGTGTGTTTATGTAGTTTTATGTTCTTGTAGAATTATAACCTCCTCTATCACTCTTTGTGGGGCGCTACTGTTTGGGCAACAGTTGTGTGGTGGGGCGCAGTATATTTTCACATGCTCGTTAAAGCTCTAGGCAGATTTGTTTAGCTGCTTTCCAAACTCTGATTTGCGAAGTGTTACTTTTAAATTTCTAAAACTGGAAAGAAATAAGTACATTTCGGTTGAGAATAAAAATAATGAAAAAAAAGGTTAATAGATGGCGAAATATTGTAAGTAGTAATTGCACACCCGTGTTTCGAGGTTCCTTGTAATGTTGTTTTGTATCAATTTTATGATACTTCGTGCATAAATTTATAAACCCTAGAATAGCATTCGTATTTAAAGAGTGGTATGAAAAAGTGAGAGTTAAAAGTGCAGGAAATTGAAACGAAATCGTAGAGCAGATTCGTCTTTTCTTATTTTTTTGAGGAAGTCAAGCAACCTCAAGTCATTAGCAGATCCCCATTCAATGCAATTGTCGCTAGCACTTGCTAAATAGCTATCGGCAAGAAGAAAGAATCTTCTTCAGGGAGGTCTCACAGTAGGGGTCTTCTTCTACCCATCACCCCTGCATTCCCACAACTCGGCCGGGTACGGCCGGTCTCGGATCTAACCTACAAAGCCGTATAGGGCCGCCCTCGGTCTTAAGGAGTTATGACTTCCATCGACAGAGCTCCGATAGCCTAATGGCTAGACCGTTGGGTTCCAAGCGCGTGGTACTGGGGTCGAGTCCCGGCCGGAAAGGAAATCTTAAATGCAAATATTTTTTTCTAATTTTATAATTCTTTTTTTTTTATTTTTCCCTTTTGCGAAGTCAGTCAGTCAGTCTGACAGTCAATCAGTCAAGCACTCAGTCATTCAGTCTCAGTCAGTCAGTCCAGTCAGTCAGTCACTCAGTCAGTCAGTTAGTCCTTCAGCCAGTCAGTCAAGCAGTCAGTCATTTAGTCTCAGTCAGTCAGTCATTCAGTCAGTCAGTCAGTCAGGCAGTCAGTCAGTCAGTCAGTCGGTCAGTCCTGTGCAGTCAGTTAGTCACTAAAGCAGTCAGTCAGTCTCAGTCAGTCAGTCAGTCAGTCAGTCCAGTCCAGTCTCAGTCAGTCAGTCAGTCAGTCTCGGTCAGTCAGTCAGTCAGTCATTCAGTCAGTCAGTCAGTCAGGCAGTCAGTCAGTCGGTCAGCCTTATTCAGTCAGTCTGTCAGTCATCCTTATTCAGTCAGTCTGTCAGTCAGTCAGTCGGTCAGTCCTGTCCAGTCAGTTAGTCAGTCAAGCAGTCAGTCAGGTAGTCAAGCAGTCAGTCAGTCAGTGTCAGTCAGTCATTTAGTCATTCAGTCAGTCAGTGAAATAGCCAGTCAGAGAGTCAAGCAGTCAGTCAGTCAGTCTCAGTCAGTCAGTTAGTCAGTCAGTCAGTCAGTCAGTCAGTCAGTCCAGTCTCAGTCAGTCAGGCAGTTAGTCAGTCAGTCTCGGTCAGTCAGTGAGTCAGTCAGTCAGTATCAGTCAGTCAGTGAGTCAGTCTGTCAGTCAGGCAGTATCAGTCAGGCAGTAAGACTCCGCTCGACAGAACTCCGATAGCCTAATGGCTAGACCGCTGGTCTTCCAAGCGAGTGGCCTGGGTTCGAGTCCCAGCCGGAGCGAATATCTTCAATGTATATATTTCTTTTCTAATTTGAAATTTCTTTTTTTTTTCAATTTCTTTCCTTTGCAATTATTGATTATTTATGTAGGGAAGAAAATTCTGAGTCAGTTTAATTTTTCGACACAAGGATTTCAAAGTGTTTAAATAAACAATTACCAAGGTGCATTTTTTGTTTTTATTATATTTAAAACTCCCACCGACAGAGCTCCCATAGACTAATGGCTAGAGTGTTAGGCTTCCAAGCGAGTGGCCCTGGGTTCGAGTCCCAGCCTGAACGAAAATCTTCAATGTATACTTTTAGTTTCTAATTTGAAATTTCTTCTTCTTTTTTTTTTAATTTTTCTCTTTTGCGAATATTGATTATTTATGTAGGGAGAAAAATTCTGAGTCAGTTTAATTATTCGACCTGTAAATTTCAAAGTGTTTGAATCAATAATTACCAAGGTGCATTTTTTGTTTTTATTATATTTAAGACTTCCATCGACAGAGCTCCGATAGCCTAATGGCTAGACCGTTGGGTTCCAAGCGCGTGGAACTGGGTTCGAGTCCCGGCCGGAACGAAAATCTTCCATGTATATATTTCTCTTCTAGTTTGAAGATTCTTTTTTTTTTTTCAATTTCTTTCTTTTGCAAATATGGATTATTTATATACGGAAGAAAATTCTGAGTCAGTTTAATCATTCGACCTTTAGATTTCAAAGATTTTAGATCAATAATTACTAAGGTGCATTTTTTGTTTTTATTATAATTAAGACACCAATCAACAGAGATCCGATAGTATATTGGCGAGAGCGTTGGGCTTCCATGAGTGTCGCCCTGGGTTCAAATCCCAGCCGGAAAGGAAATCTTAAATGCAAATATTTTTTTTCTAATTTTATAATTCTTTTTTTTTTATTTTTCCCTTTTGCGAAGTCAGTCAGACAGTCTGACAGTCAATCAGTCAAGCACTCAGTCATTCAGTCTCAGTCAGTCACTCAGTCAGTCAGTTAGTCCTTCAGCCAGTCAGTCAAGCAGTCAGTCATTTAGTCTCAGTCAGTCAGTCATTCAGTCAGTCAGTCAGTCAGGCAGTCAGTCAGTCAGTCAGTCGGTCAGTCCTGTGCAGTCAGTTAGTCACTAAAGCAGTCAGTCAGTCTCAGTCAGTCAGTCAGTCAGTCAGTCCAGTCCAGTCTCAGTCAGTCAGTCAGTCAGTCTCGGTCAGTCAGTCAGTCAGTCAGTCATTCAGTCAGTCAGTCAGGCAGTCAGTCAGTCAGTCGGTCAGCCTTATTCAGTCAGTCAGTCAGTCAGTCAGTCAGCCTTATTCAGTCAGTCTGTCAGTCATCCTTATTCAGTCAGTCTGTCAGTCAGTCAGTCGGTCAGTCCTGTCCAGTCAGTTAGTCAGTCAAGCAGTCAGTCAGGTAGTCAAGCAGTCAGTCAGTCAGTGTCAGTCAGTCATTTAGTCATTCAGTCAGTCAGTGAAATAGCCAGTCAGAGAGTCAAGCAGTCAGTCAGTCAGTCTCAGTCAGTCAGTTAGTCAGTCAGTCAGTCAGTCAGTCAGTCAGTCCAGTCTCAGTCAGTCAGGCAGTTAGTCAGTCAGTCTCGGTCAGTCAGTGAGTCAGTCAGTCAGTATCAGTCAGTCAGTGAGTCAGTCTGTCAGTCAGGCAGTATCAGTCAGGCAGTAAGACTCCGCTCGACAGAACTCCGATAGCCTAATGGCTAGACCGCTGGTCTTCCAAGCGAGTGGCCTGGGTTCGAGTCCCAGCCGGAGCGAATATCTTCAATGTATATATTTCTTTTCTAATTTGAAAATTCTTTTTTTTTCAATTTCTTTCCTTTGCAATTATTGATTATTTATGTAGGGAAGAAAATTCTGAGTCAGTTTAATTTTTCGACACGAAGATTTCAAAGTGTTTAAATAAACAATTACCAAGGTGCATTTTTTGTTTTTATTATATTTAAAACTCCCACCGACAGAGCTCCCATAGACTAATGGCTAGAGTGTTAGGCTTCCAAGCGAGTGGCCCTGGGTTCGAGTCCCAGCCCGAACGAAAATCTTCAATGTATACTTTTAGTTTCTAATTTGAAATTTCTTCTTCTTTTTTTTTTTAATTTTTCTCTTTTGCGAATATTGATTATTTATGTAGGGAGAAAAATTCTGAGTCAGTTTAATTATTCGACCTGTAAATTTCAAAGTGTTTGAATCAATAATTACCAAGGTGCAATTTTTGTTTTTATTATATTTAAGACTTCCATCGACAGAGCTCCGATAGCCTAATGGCTAGACCGTTGGGTTCCAAGCGGGTGGTACTGGGTTCGAGTCCCGGCCGGAACGAAAATCTTCCATGTATATATTTCTCTTCTAATTTTAAGATTCTTTTTTTTTTTCAATTTCTTTCTTTTGCAAATATGGATTATTTATGTACGGAAGAAAATTCTGAGTCAGTTTAAACATTCGACCTTTAGATTTCAAAGATTTTAGATCAATAATTACTAAGGTGCATTTTTTGTTTTTATTATAATTAAGACACCGATCAACAGAGATCCGATAGTATATTGGCGAGAGCGTTGGGCTTCCATGAGTGTCGCCCTGGGTTCAAATCCCCGCCGGAAAGGAAATCTTAAATGCAAATATTTTTTTCTAATTTTATAATTCTTTTTTTTTAATTTTTCCCTTTTGCGAAGTCAGTCAGTCAGTCTGACAGTCAATTAGTCAAGCACTCAGTCATTCAGTCTCAGTCAGTCAGTCCAGTCAGTCAGTCACTCAGTCAGTCAGTTAGTCCTTCTGCCAGTCAGTCAAGCAGTCAGTCATTTAGTCTCAGTCAGTCAGTCATTCAGTCAGTCAGTCAGTCAGGCAGTCAGTCAGTCAGTCAGTCGGTCAGTCCTGTGCAGTCAGTTGGTCACTAAAGCAGTCAGTCAGTCTCAGTCAGTCAGTCAGTCCAGTCCAGTCTCAGTCAGTCAGTCAGTCAGTCTCGGTCAGTCAGTCAGTCAGTCATTCAGTCAGTCAGTCAGTCAGGCAGTCAGTCAGTCGGTCAGCCTTATTCAGTCAGTCTGTCAGTCAGTCAGTCAGTCAGCCTTATTCAGTCAGTCTGTCAGTCATCCTTATTCAGTCAGTCTGTCAGTCAGTAAGTCGGTCAGTCCTGTCCAGTCAGTTAGTCAGTCAAGCAGTCAGTCAGGTAGTCAAGCAGTCAGTCAGTCAGTGTCAGTCAGTCATTTAGTCATTCAGTCAGTCAGTGAAATAGCCAGTCAGAGAGCCAAGCAGTCAGTCAGTCAGTTAGTCAGTCAGTCAGTCAGTCAGTCAGTCCAGTCTCAGTCAGTCAGGCAGTTAGTCAGTCAGTCTCGGTCAGTCAGTGAGTCAGTCAGTCAGTATCAGTCAGTCAGTGAGTCAGTCTGTCAGTCAGGCAGTATCAGTCAGGCAGTAAGACTCCGCTCGACAGAACTCCGATAGCCTAATGGCTAGACCGCTGGTCTTCCAAGCGAGTGGCCTGGGTTCGAGTCCCAGCCGGAGCGAATATCTCCAATGTATATATTTCTTTTCTAATTTGAAAATTCTTTTTTTTTTCAATTTCTTTCCTTTGCAATTATTGATTATTTATGTAGGGAAGAAAATTCTGAGTAAGTTTAATTTTTCGACACGAAGCTTTCAAAGTGTTTAAATAAACAATTACCAAGGTGCATTTTTTGTTTTTATTATATTTAAAACTCCCACCGACAGAGCTCCCATAGACTAATGGCTAGAGTGTTAGGCTTCCAAGCGAGTGGCCCTGGGTTCGAGTCCCAGCCTGAACGAAAATCTTCAATGTATACTTTTAGTTTCTAATTTGAAATTTCTTCTTCTTTTTTTTTTAATTTTTCTCTTTTGCGAATATTGATTATTTATGTAGGGAGAAAAATTCTGAGTCAGTTTAATTATTCGACCTGTAAATTTCAAAGTGTTTGAATCAATAATTACCAAGGTGCATTTTTTGTTTTTATTATATTTAAGACTTCCATCGACAGATCTCCGATAGCCTAATGGCTAGACCGTTGGGTTCCAAGCGCGTGGTACTGGGTTCGAGTCCCGGCCGGAACGAAAAGCTTCCATGTATATATTTCGCTTCTAATTTGAAGATTCTTTTTTTTTCAATTTCTTTCTTTTGCAAATATGGATTATTTATGTACGGAAGAAAATTCTGAGTCAGTTTAATCATTCGACCTTTAGATTTCAAAGATTTTAGATCAATAATTACTAAGGTGCATTTTTTGTTTTTATTATAATTAAGACACCGATCAACAGAGATCCGATAGTATATTGGCGAGAGCGTTGGGCTTCCATGAGTGTCGCCCTGGGTTCAAATCACAGCCGGAAAGGAATTCTTAAATGCAAATATTTATTTCAAATTTTATAATTCTTTTTTTTTTATTTTTCCCTTTTGCGAAGTCAGTCAGTCAGTCTGACAGTCAATCAGTCAAGCACTCAGTCATTCAGTCTCAGTCAGTCAGTCCAGTCAGTCAGTCACTCAGTCAGTCAGTTAGTCCTTCAGCCAGTCAGTCAAGCAGTCAGTCATTTAGTCTCAGTCAGTCAGTCATTCAATCAGTCAGGCAGTCAGTCAGTCAGTCGGTCAGTCCTGTGCAGTCAGTTAGTCACTAAAGCAGTCAGTCAGTCTCAGTCAGTCAGTCAGTCAGTCAGTCCAGTCCAGTCTCAGTCAGTCAGTCAGTCAGTCTCGGTCAGTCAGTCAGTCAGTCATTCAGGCAGTCAGTCAGTCAGGCAGTCAGTCAGTCGGTCAGCCTTATTCAGTCAGTCTGTCAGTCAGTCAGTCAGTCAGCCTTATTCAGTCAGTCTGTCAGTCATCCTTATTCAGTCAGTCTGTCAGTCAGTCAGTCGGTCAGTCCTGTCCAGTCAGTTAGTCAGTCAAGCAGTCAGTCAGGTAGTCAAGCAGTCAGTCAGTCAGTGTCAGTCAGTCATTTAGTCATTCAGTCAGTCAGTGAAATAGCCAGTCAGAGAGTCAAGCAGTCAGTCAGTCAGTCTCAGTCAGTCAGTTAGTCAGTCAGTCAGTCAGTCAGTCAGTCCAGTCTCAGTCAGTCAGGCAGTTAGTCAGTCAGTCTCGGTCAGTCAGTGAGTCAGTCAGTCAGTATCAGTCAGTCAGTGAGTCAGTCTGTCAGTCAGGCAGTATCAGTCAGGCAGTAAGACTCCGCTCGACAGAACTCCGATAGCCTAATGGCTAGACCGCTGGTCTTCCAAGCGAGTGGCCTGGGTTCGAGTCCCAGCCGGAGCGAATATCTTCAATGTATGTATTTCATTTCTAATTTGAAAATTCTTTTTTTTTCAATTTCTTTCCTTTGCAATTATTGATTATTTATGTAGGGAAGAAAATTCTGAGTCAGTTTAATTTTTCGACACGAAGATTTCAAAGTGTTTAAATAAACAATTACCAAGGTGCATTTTTTGTTTTTATTATATTTAAAACTCCCACCGACAGAGCTCCCATAGACTAATGGCTAGAGTGTTAGGCTTCCAGGCGAGTGGCCCTGGGTTCGAGTCCCAGCCTGAACGAAAATCTTCAATGTATACTTTTAGTTTCTAATTTGAAATTTCTTCTTCTTTTTTTTTTAATTTTTCTCTTTTGCGAATATTGATTATTTATGTAGGGAGAAAAATTCTGAGTCAGTTTAATTATTCGACCTGTAAATTTCAAAGTGTTTGAATCAATAATTACCAAGGTGCATTTTTTGTTTTTATTATATTTAAGACTTCCATCGACAGAGCTCCGATAGCCTAATGGCTAGACCGTTGGGTTCCAAGCGCGTGGAACTGGGTTCGAGTCCCGGCCGGAACGAAAATCTTCCATGTATATATTTCTCTTCTAGTTTGAAGATTCTTTCTTTTGCAAATATGGATTATTTATGTACGGAAGAAAATTCTGAGTCAGTTTAATCATTCGACCTTTAGATTTCAAAGATTTTAGATCAATAATTACTAAGGTGCATTTTTTGTTTTTATTATAATTAAGACACCAATCAACAGAGATCCGATAGTATATTGGCGAGAGCGTTGGGCTTCCATGAGTGTCGCCCTGGGTTCAAATCCCAGACGGAAAGGAAATCTTAAATGCAAATATTTTTTTTCTAATTTTATAATTCTTTTTTTTTTATTTTTCCCTTTTGCGAAGTCAGTCAGACAGTCTGACAGTCAATCAGTCAAGCACTCAGTCATTCAGTCTCAGTCAGTCACTCAGTCAGTCAGTTAGTCCTTCAGCCAGTCAGTCAAGCAGTCAGTCATTTAGTCTCAGTCAGTCAGTCATTCAGTCAGTCAGTCAGTCAGGCAGTCAGTCAGTCAGTCAGTCGGTCAGTCCTGTGCAGTCAGTTAGTCACTAAAGCAGTCAGTCAGTCTCAGTCAGTCAGTCAGTCAGTCAGTCCAGTCCAGTCTCAGTCAGTCAGTCAGTCAGTCTCGGTCAGTCAGTCAGTCAGTCATTCAGTCAGTCATTCAGTCAGGCAGTCAGTCAGTCGGTCAGCCTTATTCAGTCAGTCAGTCAGTCAGTCAGTCAGCCTTATTCAGTCAGTCTGTCAGTCATCCTTATTCAGTCAGTCTGTCAGTCAGTCAGTCAGTCAGTCAGTCAGCCTTATTCAGTCAGTCTGTCAGTCATCCTTATTCAGTCAGTCTGTCAGTCAGTCAGTCGGTCAGTCCTGTCCAGTCAGTTAGTCAGTCAAGCAGTCAGTCAGGTAGTCAAGCAGTCAGTCAGTCAGTGTCAGTCAGTCATTTAGTCATTCAGTCAGTCAGTGAAATAGCCAGTCAGAGAGTCAAGCAGTCAGTCAGTCAGTCTCAGTCAGTCAGTTAGTCAGTCAGTCAGTCAGTCAGTCAGTCAGTCCAGTCTCAGTCAGTCAGGCAGTTAGTCAGTCAGTCTCGGTCAGTCAGTGAGTCAGTCAGTCAGTATCAGTCAGTCAGTGAGTCAGTCTGTCAGTCAGGCAGTATCAGTCAGGCAGTAAGACTCCGCTCGACAGAACTCCGATAGCCTAATGGCTAGACCGCTGGTCTTCCAAGCGAGTGGCCTGGGTTCGAGTCCCAGCCGGAGCGAATATCTTCAATGTATATATTTCTTTTCTAATTTGAAAATTCTTTTTTTTTCAATTTCTTTCCTTTGCAATTATTGATTATTTATGTAGGGAAGAAAATTCTGAGTCAGTTTAATTTTTCGACACGAAGATTTCAAAGTGTTTAAATAAACAATTACCAAGGTGCATTTTTTGTTTTTATTATATTTAAAACTCCCACCGACAGAGCTCCCATAGACTAATGGCTAGAGTGTTAGGCTTCCAAGCGAGTGGCCCTGGGTTCGAGTCCCAGCCCGAACGAAAATCTTCAATGTATACTTTTAGTTTCTAATTTGAAATTTCTTCTTCTTTTTTTTTTTTTAATTTTTCTCTTTTGCGAATATTGATTATTTATGTAGGGAGAAAAATTCTGAGTCAGTTTAATTATTCGACCTGTAAATTTCAAAGTGTTTGAATCAATAATTACCAAGGTGCAATTTTTGTTTTTATTATATTTAAGACTTCCATCGACAGAGCTCCGATAGCCTAATGGCTAGACCGTTGGGTTCCAAGCGGGTGGTACTGGGTTCGAGTCCCGGCCGGAACGATAATCTTCCATGTATATATTTCTCTTCTAATTTTAAGATTCTTTTTTTTTTTCAATTTCTTTCTTTTGCAAATATGGATTATTTATGTACGGAAGAAAATTCTGAGTCAGTTTAAACATTCGACCTTTAGATTTCAAAGATTTTAGATCAATAATTACTAAGGTGCATTTTTTGTTTTTATTATAATTAAGACACCGATCAACAGAGATCCGATAGTATATTGGCGAGAGCGTTGGGCTTCCATGAGTGTCGCCCTGGGTTCAAATCCCCGCCGGAAAGGAAATCTTAAATGCAAATATTTTTTTCTAATTTTATAATTCTTTTTTTTTAATTTTTCCCTTTTGCGAAGTCAGTCAGTCAGTCTGACAGTCAATTAGTCAAGCACTCAGTCATTCAGTCTCAGTCAGTCAGTCCAGTCAGTCAGTCACTCAGTCAGTCAGTTAGTCCTTCTGCCAGTCAGTCAAGCAGTCAGTCATTTAGTCTCAGTCAGTCAGTCATTCAGTCAGTCAGGCAGTCAGGCAGTCAGTCAGTCAGTCAGTCGGTCAGTCCTGTGCAGTCAGTTGGTCACTAAAGCAGTCAGTCAGTCTCAGTCAGTCAGTCAGTCCAGTCCAGTCTCAGTCAGTCAGTCAGTCAGTCTCGGTCAGTCAGTCAGTCAGTCATTCAGTCAGTCAGTCAGTCAGGCAGTCAGTCAGTCGGTCAGCCTTATTCAGTCAGTCTGTCAGTCAGTCAGTCAGTCAGCCTTATTCAGTCAGTCTGTCAGTCATCCTTATTCAGTCAGTCTGTCAGTCAGTAAGTCGGTCAGTCCTGTCCAGTCAGTTAGTCAGTCAAGCAGTCAGTCAGGTAGTCAAGCAGTCAGTCAGTCAGTGTCAGTCAGTCATTTAGTCATTCAGTCAGTCAGTGAAATAGCCAGTCAGAGAGCCAAGCAGTCAGTCAGTCAGTTAGTCAGTCAGTCAGTCAGTCAGTCAGTCCAGTCTCAGTCAGTCAGGCAGTTAGTCAGTCAGTCTCGGTCAGTCAGTGAGTCAGTCAGTCAGTATCAGTCAGTCAGTGAGTCAGTCTGTCAGTCAGGCAGTATCAGTCAGGCAGTAAGACTCCGCTCGACAGAACTCCGATAGCCTAATGGCTAGACCGCTGGTCTTCCAAGCGAGTGGCCTGGGTTCGAGTCCCAGCCGGAGCGAATATCTCCAATGTATATATTTCTTTTCTAATTTGAAAATTCTTTTTTTTTTCAATTTCTTTCCTTTGCAATTATTGATTATTTATGTAGGGAAGAAAATTCTGAGTAAGTTTAATTTTTCGACACGAAGCTTTCAAAGTGTTTAAATAAACAATTACCAAGGTGCATTTTTTGTTTTTATTATATTTAAAACTCCCACCGACAGAGCTCCCATAGACTAATGGCTAGAGTGTTAGGCTTCCAAGCGAGTGGCCCTGGGTTCGAGTCCCAGCCTGAACGAAAATCTTCAATGTATACTTTTAGTTTCTAATTTGAAATTTCTTCTTCTTTTTTTTTTTTAATTTTTCTCTTTTGCGAATATTGATTATTTATGTAGGGAGAAAAATTCTGAGTCAGTTTAATTATTCGACCTGTAAATTTCAAAGTGTTTGAATCAATAATTACCAAGGTGCATTTTTTGTTTTTATTATATTTAAGACTTCCATCGACAGATCTCCGATAGCCTAATGGCTAGACCGTTGGGTTCCAAGCGCGTGGTACTGGGTTCGAGTCCCGGCCTGAACGAAAATCTTCCATGTATATATTTCGCTTCTAATTTGAAGATTCTTTTTTTTTCAATTTCTTTCTTTTGCAAATATGGATTATTTATGTACGGAAGAAAATTCTGAGTCAGTTTAATCATTCGACCTTTAGATTTCAAAGATTTTAGATCAATAATTACTAAGGTGCATTTTTTGTTTTTATTATAATTAAGACACCGATCAACAGAGATCCGATAGTATATTGGCGAGAGCGTTGGGCTTCCATGAGTGTCGCCCTGGGTTCAAATCACAGCCGGAAAGGAATTCTTAAATGCAAATATTTATTTCAAATTTTATAATTCTTTTTTTTTTATTTTTCCCTTTTGCGAAGTCAGTCAGTCAGTCTGACAGTCAATCAGTCAAGCACTCAGTCATTCAGTCTCAGTCAGTCAGTCCAGTCAGTCAGTCACTCAGTCAGTCAGTTAGTCCTTCAGCCAGTCAGTCAAGCAGTCAGTCATTTAGTCTCAGTCAGTCAGTCATTCAATCAGTCAGGCAGTCAGTCAGTCAGTCGGTCAGTCCTGTGCAGTCAGTTAGTCACTAAAGCAGTCAGTCAGTCTCAGTCAGTCAGTCAGTCAGTCAGTCCAGTCCAGTCTCAGTCAGTCAGTCAGTCAGTCTCGGTCAGTCAGTCAGTCAGTCATTCAGGCAGTCAGTCAGTCAGGCAGTCAGTCAGTCGGTCAGCCTTATTCAGTCAGTCTGTCAGTCAGTCAGTCAGTCAGCCTTATTCAGTCAGTCTGTCAGTCATCCTTATTCAGTCAGTCTGTCAGTCAGTCAGTCGGTCAGTCCTGTCCAGTCAGTTAGTCAGTCGAGCAGTCAGTCAGGTAGTCAAGCAGTCAGTCAGTCAGTGTCAGTCAGTCATTTAGTCATTCAGTCAGTCAGTGAAATAGCCAGTCAGAGAGTCAAGCAGTCAGTCAGTCAGTCTCAGTCAGTCAGTTAGTCAGTCAGTCAGTCAGTCAGTCAGTCCAGTCTCAGTCAGTCAGGCAGTTAGTCAGTCAGTCTCGGTCAGTCAGTGAGTCAGTCAGTCAGTATCAGTCAGTCAGTGAGTCAGTCTGTCAGTCAGGCAGTATCAGTCAGGCAGTAAGACTCCGCTCGACAGAACTCCGATAGCCTAATGGCTAGACCGCTGGTCTTCCAAGCGAGTGGCCTGGGTTCGAGTCCCAGCCGGAGCGAATATCTTCAATGTATGTATTTCATTTCTAATTTGAAAATTCTTTTTTTTTCAATTTCTTTCCTTTGCAATTATTGATTATTTATGTAGGGAAGAAAATTCTGAGTCAGTTTAATTTTTCGACACGAAGATTTCAAAGTGTTTAAATAAACAATTACCAAGGTGCATTTTTTGTTTTTATTATATTTAAAACTCCCACCGACAGAGCTCCCATAGACTAATGGCTAGAGTGTTAGGCTTCCAAGCGAGTGGCCCTGGGTTCGAGTCCCAGCCTGAACGAAAATCTTCAATGTATACTTTTAGTTTCTAATTTGAAATTTCTTCTTCTTTTTTTTTAATTTTTCTCTTTTGCGAATATTGATTATTTATGTAGGGAGAAAAATTCTGAGTCAGTTTAATTATTCGACCTGTAAATTTCAAAGTGTTTGAATCAATAATTACCAAGGTGCATTTTTTGTTTTTATTATATTTAAGACTTCCATCGACAGAGCTCCGGTAGCCTAATGGCTAGACCGTTGGGTTCCAAGCGCGTGGTACTGGGTTCGAGTCCCGGCCGGAACGAAAATTTCTATGTATATATTTCTCTTCTAATTTGAAGATTCTTTTTTTTTCAATTTCTTTCTTTTGCAAATATGGATTATTTATGTACGGAAGAAAATTCTGAGTCAGTTTAATCATTCGACCTTTAGATTTCAAAGATTTTAGATCAATAATTACTAAGGTGCATTTTTTGTTTTTATTATAATTAAGACACCGATCAACAGAGATCCGATAGTATATTGGCGAGAGCGTTGGGCTTCCATGAGTGTCGCCCTGGGTTCAAATCCCAGCCAAAAAGGAAATCTTAAATGCAAATATTTTTTTCTAATTTTATAATTCTTTTTTTTTAATTTTTCCATTTTGCGAAGTCAGTCAGTCAGTCTGACAGTCAATCAGTCAAGCACTCAGTCATTCAGTCTCAGTCAGTCAGTCCAGTCAGTCAGTCACTCAGTCAGTCAGTTAGTCCTTCAGCCAGTCAGTCAAGCAGTCAGTCATTTAGTCTCAGTCAGTCAGTCATTCAGTCAGTCAGTCAGTCAGGCAGTCAGTCAGTCAGTCGGTCAGTCCTGTGCAGTCAGTTAGTCACTAAAGCAGTCAGTCAGTCTCAGTCAGTCAGTCAGTCAGTCTCGGTCAGTCAGTCAGTCAGTCATTCAGTCAGTCAGTCAGTCAGGCAGTCAGTCAGTCGGTCAGCCTTATTCAGTCAGTCTGTCAGTCAGTCAGTCAGTCAGCCTTATTCAGTCCGTCTGTCAGTCATCCTTATTCAGTCAGTCTGTCAGTCAGTCAGTCGGTCAGTCCTGTCCAGTCAGTTAGTCAGTCAAGCAGTCAGTCAGTCAGTGTCAGTCAGTCATTTAGTCATTCAGTCAGTCAGTGAAATAGCCAGTCAGAGAGTCAAGCAGTCAGTCAGTCAGTCTCAGTCAGTCAGTTAGTCAGTCAGTCAGTCAGTCAGTCAGTCAGTCCAGTCTCAGTCAGTCAGGCAGTTAGTCAGTCAGTCTCGGTCAGTCAGTGAGTCAGTCAGTCAGTATCAGTCAGTCAGTGAGTCAGTCTGTCAGTCAGGCAGTATCAGTCAGGCAGTAAGACTCCGCTCGACAGAACTCCGATAGCCTAATGGCTAGACCGCTGGTCTTCCAAGCGAGTGGCCTGGGTTCGAGTCCCAGCCGGAGCGAATATCTTCAATGTATATATTTCTTTTCTAATTTGAAAATTCTTTTTTTTTCAATTTCTTTCCTTTGCAATTATTGATTATTTATGTAGGGAAGAAAATTCTGAGTCATTTTAATTTTTCGACACGAAGATTTCAAAGTGTTTAAATAAACAATTACCAAGGTGCATTTTTTGTTTTTATTATATTTAAAACTCCCACCGACAGAGCTCCCATAGACTAATGGCTAGAGTGTTAGGCTTCCAAGCGAGTGGCCCTGGGTTCGAGTCCCAGCCTGAACGAAAATCTTCAATGTATACTTTTAGTTTCTAATTTGAAATTTCTTCTTCTTTTTTTTTAATTTTTCTCTTTTGCGAATATTGATTATTTATGTAGGGAGAAAAATTCTGAGTCAGTTTAATTATTCGACCTGTAAATTTCAAAGTGTTTGAATCAATAATTACCAAGGTGCATTTTTTGTTTTTATTATATTTAAGACTTCCATCGACAGAGCTCCGATAGCCTAATGGCTAGACCGTTGGGTTCCAAGCGCGTGGTACTGGGTTCGAGTCCCGGCCGGAACGAAAATCTTCCATGTATATATTTCTCTTCTAATTTGAAGATTCTTTTTTTTTCAATTTCTTTCTTTTGCAAATATGGATTATTTATGTACGGAAGAAAATTCTGAGTCAGTTTAATCATTCGACCTTTAGATTTCAAAGATTTTAGATCAATAATTACTAAGGTGCATTTTTTGTTTTTATTGTAATTAAGACACCGATCAACAGAGATCCGATAGTATATTGGCGAGAGCGTTGGGCTTCCATGAGTGTCGCCATGGGTTCAAATCCCAGCCGGAAAGGAAATCTTAAATAAAAATATTTTTTTTTCTAATTTTATAATTCTTTTTTTTTATTTTTCCATTTTGCGAAGTCAGTCAGTCAGTCTGACAGTCAATCAGTCAAGCACTCAGTCATTCAGTCTCAGTCAGTCAGTCCAGTCAGTCAGTCACTCAGTCAGTCAGTTAGTCCTTCAGCCAGTCAGTCAAGCAGTCAGTCATTTAGTCTCAGTCAGTCAGTCATTCAGTCAGTCAGTCAGTCAGGCAGTCAGTCAGTCAGTCGGTCAGTCCTGTGCAGTCAGTTAGTCACTAAAGCAGTCAGTCAGTCTCAGTCAGTCAGTCAGTCAGTCAGTCCAGTCCAGTCTCAGTCAGTCAGTCAGTCAGTCTCGGTCAGTCAGTCAGTCAGTCATTCAGTCAGTCAGTCAGTCAGGCAGTCAGTCAGTCGGTCAGCCTTATTCAGTCAGTCTGTCAGTCAGTCAGTCAGTCAGCCTTATTCAGTCCGTCTGTCAGTCATCCTTATTCAGTCAGTCTGTCAGTCAGTCAGTCGGTCAGTCCTGTCCAGTCAGTTAGTCAGTCAAGCAGTCAGTCAGTCAGTGTCAGTCAGTCATTTAGTCATTCAGTCAGTCAGTGAAATAGCCAGTCAGAGAGTCAAGCAGTCAGTCAGTCAGTCTCAGTCAGTCAGTTAGTCAGTCAGTCAGTCAGTCAGTCAGTCAGTCCAGTCTCAGTCAGTCAGGCAGTTAGTCAGTCAGTCTCGGTCAGTCAGTGAGTCAGTCAGTCAGTATCAGTCAGTCAGTGAGTCAGTCTGTCAGTCAGGCAATATCAGTAGGCAGTAAGACTCCGCTCGACAGAACTCCGATAGCCTAATGGCTAGACCGCTGGTCTTCCAAGCGAGTGGCCTGGGTTCGAGTCCCAGCCGGAGCGAATATCTTCAATGTATATATTTCTTTTCTAATTTGAAAATTCTTTTTTTTTCAATTTCTTTCCTTTGCAATTATTGATTATTTATGTAGGGAAGAAAATTCTGAGTCAGTTTAATTTTTCGACACGAAGATTTCAAAGTGTTTAAATAAACAATTACCAAGGGGCATTTTTTGTTTTTATTATATTTAAAACTCCCACCGACAGAACTCCCATAGACTAATGGCTAGAGTGTTAGGCTTCCAAGCGTGTGGCCCTGGGTTCGAGTCCCAGCCTGAACGAAAATCTTCAATGTATACTTTTAGTTTCTAATTTGAAATTTCTTCTTCTTTTTTTTTTAATTTTTCTCTTTTGCGAATATTGATTATTTATGTAGGGAGAAAAATTCTGAGTCAGTTTAATTATTCTACCTGTAAATTTCAAAGTGTTTGAATCAATAATTACCAAGGTGCATTTTTTGTTTTTATTATATTTAAGACTTCCATCGACGGAGCTCCGATAGCCTAATGGCTAGACCGTTGGGTTCCAAGCGCGTGGTACTGGGTTCGAGTCCCGGCCGGAACGAAAATCTTCCATCTATATATTTCTCTTCTAATTTGAAGATTCTTTTTTTTTCAATTTCTTTCTTTTGCAAATATGGATTATTTATGTACGGAAGAAAATTCTGAGTCAGTTTAATCATTCGACCTTTAGATTTCAAAGATTTTAGATCAATAATTACTAAGGTGCATTTTTTGTTTTTATTATAATTAAGACACCGATCACCAGAGATCCGATAGTATATTGGCGAGAGCGTTGGGCTTCCATGAGTGTCGCCCTGGGTTCAAATCCCAGCCGGAAAGAAAATCTTAAATTTAAATATTTTTTTCTAATTTTATAATTCTTTTTTTTTTATTTTTCCCTTTTGCGAAGTCAGTCAGTCAGTCTGACTGTCAATCAGTCAAGCACTCAGTCATTCAGTCTCAGTCAGTCAGTCCAGTCAGTCAGTCACTCAGTCAGTCAGTTAGTCCTTCAGCCAGTCAGTCAAGCAGTCAGTCATTTAGTCTCAGTCAGTCAGTCATTCAGTCAGTCAGGCAGTCAGTCAAGCAGTCAGTCATTTAGTCTCAGTCAGTCAGTCATTTAGTCAGTCAGTCAGTCAGGCAGTCAGTCAGTCAGTCGGTCAGTCCTGTGCAGTCAGTTAGTCACTAAAGCAGTCAGTCAGTCTCAGTCAGTCAGTCAGTCAGTCAGTCCAGTCCAGTCTCAGTCAGTCAGTCAGTCAGTCTCGGTCAGTCAGTCAGTCAGTCATTCAGTCAGTCAGTCAGTCAGGCAGTCAGTCAGTCGGTCAGCCTTATTCAGTCAGTCTGTCAGTCAGTCAGTCAGTCAGCCTTATTCAGTCAGTCTGTCAGTCATCCTTATTCAGTCAGTCTGTCAGTCAGTCAGTCGGTCAGTCCTGTCCAGTCAGTTAGTCAGTCAAGCAGTCAGTCAGGTAGTCAAGCAGTCAGTCAGTCAGTGTCAGTCAGTCATTTAGTCATTCAGTCAGTCAGTGAAATAGCCAGTCAGAGAGTCAAGCAGTCAGTCAGTCAGTCTCAGTCAGTCAGTTAGTCAGTCAGTCAGTCAGTCAGTCAGTCAGTCCAGTCTCAGTCAGTCAGGCAGTTAGTCAGTCAGTCTCGGTCAGTCAGTGAGTCAGTCTGTCAGTCAGGCAGTATCAGTCAGGCAGTAAGACTCCGCTCGACAGAACTCCGATAGCCTAATGGCTAGACCGCTGGTCTTCCAAGCGAGTGGCCTGGGTTCGAGTCCCAGCCGGAGCGAATATCTTCAATGTATATATTTCTTTTCTAATTTGAAAATTCTTTTTTTTTCAATTTCTTTCCTTTGCAATTATTGATTATTTATGTAGGGAAGAAAATTCTGAGTCAGTTTAATTTTTCGACACGAAGATTTCAAAGTGTTTAAATAAACAATTACCAAGGTGCATTTTTTGTTTTTATTATATTTAAAACTCCCACCGACAGAGCTCCCATAGACTAATGGCTAGAGTGTTAGGCTTCCAAGCGAGTGGCCCTGGGTTCGAGTCCCAGCCTGAACGAAAATCTTCAATGTATACTTTTAGTTTCTAATTTGAAATTTCTTCTTCTTTTTTTTTAAATTTTTCTCTTTTGCGAATATTGATTATTTATGTAGGGAGAAAAATTCTGAGTCAGTTTAATTATTCGACCTGTAAATTTCAAAGTGTTTGAATCAATAATTACCAAGGTGCATTTTTTGTTTTTATTATATTTAAGACTTCCATCGACAGAGCTCCGATAGCCTAATGGCTAGACCGTTGGGTTCCTAGCGCGTGGTACTGGGTTCGAGTCCCGGCCGGAAAGGAAATCTTAAATGCAAAAATTTTTTTCTAATTTTATAATTCTTTTTTATTTTTTATTTTTCCCTTTTGCGAAGTCAGTCAGTCAGTCTGACAGTCAATCAGTCAAGCACTCAGTCATTCAGTCTCAGTCAGTCAGTCCAGTCAGTCAGTCACTCAGTCAGTCAGTTAGTCCTTCAGCCAGTCAGTCAAGCAGTCAGTCATTTAGTCTCAGTCAGTCAGTCATTCAGTCAGTCAGTCAGTCAGGCAGTCAGTCAGTCAGTCAGTCGGTCAGTCCTGTGCAGTCAGTTAGTCACTAAAGCAGTCAGTCAGTCAGTCAGTCCAGTCCAGTCTCAGTCAGTCAGTCAGTCAGTCTCGGTCAGTCAGTCAGTCAGTCATTCAGTCAGTCAGTCAGTCAGGCAGTCAGTCACTCGGTCAGCCTTATTCAGTCAGTCTGTCAGTCAGTCAGTCAGTCAGCCTTATTCAGTCAGTCTGTCAGTCATCCTTATTCAGTCAGTCTGTCAGTCAGTCAGTCGGTCAGTCCTGTCCAGTCAGTTAGTCAGTCAAGCAGTCAGTCAGGTAGGCAAGCAGTCAGTCAGTCAGTGTCAGTCAGTCATTTAGTCATTCAGTCAGTCAGTGAAATAGCCAGTCAGAGAGTCAAGCAGTCAGTCAGTCAGTCTCAGTCAGTCAGTTAGTCAGTCAGTCAGTCAGTCAGTCAGTCAGTCCAGTCTCAGTCAGTCAGGCAGTTAGTCAGTCAGTCTCGGTCAGTCAGTGAGTCAGTCAGTCAGTATCAGTCAGTCAGTGAGTCAGTCTGTCAGTCAGGCAGTATCAGTCAGGCAGTAAGACTCCGCACGACAGAACTCCGATAGCCTAATGGCTAGACCGCTGGTCTTCCAAGCGAGTGGCCTGGGTTCGAGTCCCAGCCGGAGCGAATATCTTCAATGTATATATATCTTTTCTAATTTGAAAATTCTTTTTTTTTCAATTTCTTTCCTTTGCAATTATTGATTATTTATGTAGGGAAGAAAATTCTGAGTCAGTTTAATTTTTCGACACGAAGATTTCAAATTGTTTAAATAAACAATTACCAAGGTGCATTTTTTGTTTTTATTATATTTAAAACTCCCACCGACAGAGCTCCCATAGACTAATGGCTAGAGTGTTAGGCTTCCAAGCGAGTGGCCCTGGGTTCGCGTCCCAGCCTGAACGAAAATCTTCAATGTATACTTTTAGTTTCTAATTTGAAATTTCTTCTTCTTTTTTTTTTAATTTTTCTCTTTTGCGAATATTGATTATTTATGTAGGGAGAAAAATTCTGAGTCAGTTTAATTATTCGACCTGTAAATTTCAAAGTGTTTGAATCAATAATTACCAAGGTGCATTTTTTGTTTTTATTATATTTAAGACTTCCATCGACAGAGCTCCGATAGCCTAATGGCTAGACCGTTGGGTTCCTAGCGCGTGGTACTGGGTTCGAGTCCCGGCCGGAAAGGAAATCTTAAATGCAAAATTTTTTTTCTAATTTTATAATTCTTTTTTATTTTTTATTTTTCCCTTTTTGCGAAGTCAGTCAGTCAGTCTGACAGTCAATCAGTCAAGCACTCAGTCATTCAGTCTCAGTCAGTCAGTCCAGTCAGTCAGTCACTCAGTCAGTCAGTTAGTCCTTCAGCCAGTCAGTCAAGCAGTCAGTCATTTAGTCTCAGTCAGTCAGTCATTCAGTCAGTCAGTCAGTCAGGCAGTCAGTCAGTCAGTCAGTCGGTCAGTCCTGTGCAGTCAGTTAGTCACTAAAGCAGTCAGTCAGTCAGTCAGTCCAGTCCAGTCTCAGTCAGTCAGTCAGTCAGTCTCGGTCAGTCAGTCAGTCAGTCATTCAGTCAGTCAGGCAGTCAGTCAGTCGGTCAGCCTTATTCAGTCAGTCTGTCAGTCAGTCAGTCAGGCAGCCTTATTCAGTCAGTCTGTCAGTCATCCTTATTCAGTCAGTCTGTCAGTCAGTCAGTCGGTCAGTCCTGTCCAGTCAGTTAGTCAGTCAAGCAGTCAGTCAGGTAGTCAAGCAGTCAGTCAGTCAGTGTCATTCAGTCATTTAGTCATTCAGTCAGTCTGTGAAATAGCCAGTCAGAGAGTCAAGCAGTCAGTCAGTCAGTCTCAGTCAGTCAGTTAGTCAGTCAGTCTGTCAGTCAGTCAGTCAGTCCAGTCTCAGTCAGTCAGGCAGTTAGTCAGTCAGTCTCGGTCAGTCAGTGAGTCAGTCAGTCAGTATCAGTCAGTCAGTGAGTCAGTCTGTCAGTCAGGCAGTATCAGTCAGGCAGTAAGACTCCGCTCGACAGAACTCCGATAGCCTAATGGCTAGACCGCTGGTCTTCCAAGCGAGTGGCCTGGGTTCGAGTCCCAGCCGGAGCGAATATCTTCAATGTATATATTTCTTTTCTAATTTGAAAATTCTTTTTTTTTTCAATTTCTTTCCTTTGCAATTATTGATTATTTATGTAGGGAAGAAAATTCTGAGTCAGTTTAATTTTTCGACACGAAGATTTCAAAGTGTTTAAATAAACAATTACCAAGGTGCATTTTTTGTTTTTATTATATTTAAAACTCCCACCGACAGAGCTCCCATAGACTAATGGCTAGAGTGTTAGGCTTCCAAGCGAGTGGCCCTGTGTTCGAGTCCCAGCCTGAGCGAAAATCTTCAATGTATACTTTTAGTTTCTAATTTGAAATTTCTTCTTCTTTTTTTTTTTAATTTTTCTCTTTTGCGAATATTGATTATTTATGTAGGGAGAAAAATTCTGAGTCAGTTTAATTATTCGACCTGTAAATTTCAAAGTGTTTGAATCAATAATTACCAAGGTGCATTTTTTGTTTTTATTATATTTAAGACTTCCATCGACAGAGCTCCGATAGCCTAATGGCTAGACCGTTGGGTTCCAAGCGCGTGGTACTGGGTTAGAGTCCCGGCCGGAACGAAAATCTTCCGTGTATATATTTCTCTTCTAATTTGAAGATTCTTTTTTTTTCAATTTCTTTCTTTTGCAAATATGGATTATTTATGTGCGGAAGAAAATTCTGAGTCAGTTTAATCATTCGACCTTTAGATTTCAAAGATTTTAGATCAATAATTACTAAGGTGCATTTTTTGTTTTTATTATAATTAAGACACCGATCAACAGAGATCCGATAGTATATTGGCGAGAGCGTTGGGCTTCCATGAGTGTCGCCCTGGGTTCAAATCCCAGCCGGAAAGGAAATCTTAAATGCAAATATTTTTTTCTAATTTTATAATTTTTTTTTTATTTTTCCCTTTTGCGAAGTCAGTCAGTCAGTCTGACAGTCAATCAGTCAAGCACTCAGTCATTCAGTCTCAGTCAGTCAGTCCAGTCAGTCAGTCACTCAGTCAGTCAGTTAGTCCTTCAGCCAGTCAGTCAAGCAGTCAGTCATTTAGTCTCAGTCAGTCAGTCATTCAGTCAGTCAGTCAGTCAGGCAGTCAGTCAGTCAGTCAGTCGGTCAGTCCTGTGCAGTCAGTTAGTCACTAAAGCAGTCAGTCAGTCTCAGTCAGTCAGTCAGTCAGTCAGTCCAGTCCAGTCTCAGTCAGTCAGTCAGTCAGTCTCGGTCAGTCAGCCTTATTCAGTCAGTCAGTCAGTCAGCCTTATTCAGTCAGTCTGTCAGTCATCCTTATTCAGTCAGTCTGTCAGTCAGTCAGTCGGTCAGTCCTGTCCAGTCAGTTAGTCAGTCACGCAGTCAGTCAGGTAGTCAAGCAGTCAGTCAGTCAGTGTCAGTCAGTCATTTAGTCATTCAGTCAGTCAGTGAAATACCCAGTCAGAGAGTCAAGCAGTCAGTCAGTCAGTCTCAGTCAGTCAGTTAGTCAGTCAGTCAGTCAGTCAGTCAGTCAGTCCAGTCTCAGTCAGTCAGGCAGTTAGTCAGTCAGTCTCGGTCAGTCAGTGAGTCAGTCAGTCAGTATAAGTCAGTCAGTCAGTCAGTCAGTCCAGTCTCAGTCAGTCAGGCAGTTAGTCAGTCAGTCTCGGTCAGTCAGTGAGTCAGTCAGTCAGTATAAGTCAGTCAGTGAGTCAGTCTGTCAGTCAGGCAGTATCAGTCAGGCAGTAAGACTCCGCTCGACAGAACTCCGATAGCCTAATGGCTAGACCGCTGGTCTTCCAAGCGAGTGGCCTGGGTTCGAGTCCCAGCCGGAGCGAATATCTTCAATGTATATATTTCTTTTCTAATTTGAAAATTCTTTTTTTTTTCAATTTCTTTCCTTTGCAATTATTGATTATTTATGTAGGGAAGAAAATTCTGAGTCAGTTTAATTTTTCGACACGAAGATTTCAAAGTGTTTAAATAAACAATTACCAAGGTGCATTTTTTGTTTTTATTATATTTAAAACTCCCACCGACAGAGCTCCCATAGACTAATGGCTAGAGTGTTAGGCTTCCAAGCGAGTGGCCCTGGGTTCGAGTCCCAGCCTGAACGAAAATCTTCAATGTATACTTTTAGTTTCTAATTTGAAATTTCTTCTTCTTTTTTTTTTAATTTTTCTCTTTTGCGAATATTGATTATTTATGTAGGGAGAAAAATTCTGAGTCAGTTTAATTATTCGACCTGTAAATTTCAAAGTGTTTGAATCAATAATTACCAAGGTGCATTTTTTGTTTTTATTATATTTAAGACTTCCATCGCCAGAGCTCCGATAGCCTAATGGCTAGACCGTTGGGTTCCAAGCGCGTGGTACTGGGTTCGAGTCCCGGCCGGAAAGGAAATCTTAAATGCAAATATTTTTTTCTAATTTTATAATTCTTTTTTTTTTATTTTTCCCTTTTGCGAAGTCAGTCAGTCAGTCTGACAGTCAATCAGTCAAGCACTCAGTCATTCAGTCTCAGTCAGTCAGTCACTCAGTCAGTCAGTTAGTCCTTCAGCCAGTCAGTCAAGCAGTCAGTCATTTAGTCTCAGTCAGTCAGTCATTCAGTCAGTCAGTCAGTCAGTCGGTCAGTCCTGTGCAGTCAGTTAGTCACTAAAGCAGTCAGTCAGTCTCAGTCAGTCAGTCAGTCAGTCAGTCCAGTCCAGTCTCAGTCAGTCAGTCAGTCAGTCTCGGTCAGTCAGTCAGTCATTCAGTCAGTCAGTCAGTCAGGCAGTCAGTCAGTCAGCCTTATTCAGTCAGTCTGTCAGTCATCCTTATTCAGTCAGTCTGTCAGTCAGTCGGTCAGTCCTGTCCAGTCAGTTAGTCAGTCAAGCAGTCAGTCAGGTAGTCAAGCAGTCAGTCAGTCAGTGTCAGTCAGTCATTTAGTCATTCAGTCAGTCAGTGAAATAGCCAGTCAGAGAGTCAAGCAGTCAGTCAGTCAGTCTCAGTCAGTCAGTTAGTCAGTCAGTCAGTCAGTCAGTCAGTCAGTCCAGTCTCAGTCAGTCAGGCAGTTAGTCAGTCAGTCTCGGTCAGTCAGTGAGTCAGTCAGTCAGTATCAGTCAGTCAGTGAGTCAGTCTGTCAGTCAGGCAGTATCAGGCAGGCAGTAAGACTCCGCTCGACAGAACTCCGATAGCCTAATGGCTAGACCGCTGGTCTTCCAAGCGAGTGGCCTGGGTTCGAGTCCCAGCCGGAGCGAATATCTTCAATGTATATTTCTTTTCTAATTTGAAAATTCTTTTTTTTTTCAATTTCTTTCCTTTGCAATTATTGATTATTTATGTAGGGAAGAAAATTCTGAGTCAGTTTAATTTTTCGACACGAAGATTTCAAAGTGTTTAAATAAACAATTACCAAGGTGCATTTTTTGTTTTTATTATATTTAAAACTCCCACCGACAGAGCTCCCATAGACTAATGGCTAGAGTGTTAGGCTTCCAAGCGAGTGGCCCTGGGTTCGAGTCCCAGCCTGAACGAAAATCTTCAATGCATACTTTAAGTTTCTAATTTGAAATTTCTTCCTCTTTTTTTTTTAATTTTTCTCTTTTGGGAATATTGATTATTTATGTAGGGAGAAAAATTCTGAGTCAGTTTAATTATTCGACCTGTAAATTTCAAAGTGTTTGAATCAATAATTACCAAGGTGCATTTTTTGTTTTTATTATATTTAAGACTTCCATCGACAGAGCTCCGATAGCCTAATGGCTAGACCGTTGGGTTCCTAGCGCGTGGTACTGGGTTCGAGTCCCGGCCGGAACGAAAATCTTCAATGTATATATACCTTTTCTAATTTGAAAATTCTTTTTTTTTTTCATTTTCTTTCTTTTGCAAATATCGATTATTTATGTACGGAAGAAAATTCTGAGTCAGTTTAATCATTCGACCTTTAGATTTCAAAGATTTTAGATCAATAATTACCAAGGTGCATTTTTTGTTTTTATTATAATTAAGACACCGATCAACAGAGATCCGATAGTATATTGGCGAGAGCGTTGGGCTTCCATGTGTCGCCCTGGGTTCAAATCCCAGCCGGAAAGGAAATCTTAAATGCAAATATTTTTTTCTAATTTTATAATTCTTTTTTTTTTATTTTTCCCTTTTGCGAAGTCAGTCAGTCAGTCTGACAGTCAATCAGTCAAGCACTCAGTCATTCAGTCTCAGTCAGTCAGTCCAGTCAGTCAGTCACTCAGTCAGTCAGTTAGTCCTTCAGCCAGTCAGTCAAGCAGTCAGTCATTTAGTCTCAGTCAGTCAGTCATTCAGTCAGTCAGTCAGTCAGGCAGTCAGTCAGTCTCAGTCAGTCAGTCAGTCAGTCAGTCCAGTCCAGTCTCAGTCAGTCAGTCAGTCAGTCTCGGTCAGTCAGTCAGTCAGTCATTCAGTCAGTCAGGCAGTCAGTCAGTCGGTCAGCCTTATTCAGTCAGTCTGTCAGTCAGTCAGTCAGTCAGCCTTATTCAGTCAGTCAGCCTTATTCAGTCAGTCAGCCTTATTCAGTCAGTCTGTCAGTCATCCTTATTCAGTCAGTCTGTCAGTCAGTCAGTCGGTCAGTCCTGTCCAGTCAGTTAGTCAGTCAAGCAGTCAGTCAGGTAGTCAAGCAGTCAGTCAGTCAGTGTCAGTCAGTCATTTAGTCATTCAGTCAGTCAGTGCAATAGCCAGTCAGAGAGTCAAGCAGTCAGTCAGTCAGTCTCAGTCAGTCAGTTAGTCAGTCAGTCAGTCAGTCAGTCAGTCCAGTCTCAGTCAGTCAGGCAGTTAGTCAGTCAGTCTCGGTCAGTCAGTGAGTCAGTCAGTCAGTATCAGTCAGTCAGTGAGTCAGTCTGTCAGTCAGGCAGTATCAGTCAGGCAGTAAGACTCCGCTCGACAGAACTCCGATAGCCTAATGGCTAGACCGCTGGTCTTCCAAGCGAGTGGCCTGGGTTCGAGTCCCAGCCGGAGCGAATATCTTCAATGTATATATTTCTTTTCTAATTTGAAAATTCTTTTTTTTTTTCAATTTCTTTCCTTTGCAATTATTGATTATTTATGTAGGGAAGAAAATTCTGAGTCAGTTATTTTTTCGACACGAAGATTTCAAAGTGTTTAAATAAACAATTACCAAGGTGCATTTTTTGTTTTTATTATATTTAAAACTCCCACCGACAGAGCTCCCATAGACTAATGGCTAGAGTGTTAGGCTTCCAAGCGAGTGGCCCTGGGTTCGAGTCCCAGCCTGAACGAAAATCTTCAATGTATACTTTTAGTTTCTAATTTGAAATTTCTTCTTCTTTTTTTTTTAATTTTTCTGTTTTGCGAATATTGATTATTTATGTAGGGAGAAAAATTCTGAGTCAGTTTAATTATTCGACCTGTAAATTTCAAAGTGTTTGAATCAATAATTACCAAGGTGCATTTTTTGTTTTTATTATATTTAAGACTTCCATCGACAGAGCTCCGATAGCCTAATGGCTAGACCTTTGGGTTCCTAGCGCGTGGTACTGGGTTCGAGTCCCGGCCGGAAAGGAAATCTTAAATGCAAATATTTTTTTCTAATTTTATAATTCTTTTTTTTTTATTTTTCCCTTTTGCGAAGTCAGTCAGTCAGTCTGACAGTCAATCAGTCAAGCACTCAGTCATTCAGTCTCAGTCAGTCAGTCCAGTCAGTCAGTCACTCAGTCAGTCAGTTAGTCCTTCAGCCAGTCAGTCAAGCAGTCAGTCATTTAGTCTCAGTCAGTCAGTCATTCAGTCAGTCAGTCAGTCAGGCAGTCAGTCAGTCAGTCAGTCGGTCAGTCCTGTGCAGTCAGTTAGTCACTAAAGCAGTCAGTCAGTCTCAGTCAGTCAGTCAGTCAGTCAGTCCAGTCCATTCTCAGTCAGTCAGTCAGTCAGTCTCGGTCAGTCAGTCAGTCAGTCATTCAGTCAGTCAGTCAGTCAGGCAGTCAGTCAGTCGGTCAGCCTTATTCAGTCAGTCTGTCAGTCAGTCAGTCAGTCAGTCCTGTCCAGTCAGTTAGTCAGTCAAGCAGTCAGTCAGGTAGTCAAGCAGTCAGTCAGTCAGTGTCAGTCAGTCATTTAGTCATTCAGTCAGTCAGTGAAATAGCCAGTCAGAGAGTCAAGCAGTCAGTCAGTCAGTCTCAGTCAGTCAGTTAGTCAGTCAGTCAGTCAGTCAGTCAGTCAGTCAGTCCAGTCTCAGTCAGTCAGGCAGTTAGTCAGTCAGTCTCGGTCAGTCAGTGAGTCAGTCAGTCAGTATCAGTCAGTCAGTGAGTCAGTCTGTCAGTCAGGCAGTATCAGTCAGGCAGTAAGACTCCGCTCGACAGAACTCCGACAGCCTAATGGCTAGACCGCTGGTCTTCCAAGCGAGTGGCCTGGGTTCGAGTCCCAGCCGGAGCGAATATCTTCAATGTATATATTTCTTTTCTAATTTGAAAAATCTTTTTTTTTTTCAATTTCTTTCCTTTGCAATTATTGATTATTTATGTGGGGAAGAAAATTCTGAGTCAGTTTAATTTTTCGACACGAAGATTTCAAAGTGTTTAAATAAACAATTACCAAGGTGCATTTTTTGTTTTTATTATATTTAAAACTCCCACCGACAGAGCTCCCATAGACTAATGGCTAGAGTGTTAGGCTTCCAAGCGAGTGGCCCTGGGTTCGAGTCCCAGCCTGAACGATAATCTTCAATGTATACTTTTAGTTTCTAATTTGAAATTTCTTCTTCTTTTTTTTTTTAATTTTTCTCTTTTGCGAATATTGATTATTTATGTAGGGAGAAAAATTCTGAGTCAGTTTAATTATTCGACCTGTAAATTTCAAAGTGTTTGAATCAATAATTACCAAGGTGCATTTTTTGTTTTTATTATATTTAAGACTTCCATCGACAGAGCTCCGATAGCCTAATGGCTAGACCGTTGGGTTCCTAGCGCGTGGTACTGGGTTCGAGTCCCAGCCGGAAAGGAAATCTTATATGCAAATATTTTTTTCTAATTTTATAATTCTTTTTTTTTTATTTTTCCCTTTTGCGAAGTCAGTCAGTCAGTCTGACAGTCAATCAGTCAAGCACTCAGTCATTCAGTCTCAGTCAGTCAGTCCAGTCAGTCAGTCACTCAGTCAGTCAGTTAGTCCTTCAGCCAGTCAGTCAAGCAGTCAGTCATTTAGTCTCAGTCAGTCAGTCATTCAGTCAGTCAGTCAGTCAGGCAGTCCAGTCCAGTCTCAGTCAGTCAGTCTCGGTCAGTCAGTCATTCAGTCAGTCAGTCAGTCAGGCAGTCAGTCAGTCGGTCAGCCTTATTCAGTCAGTCTGTCAGTCAGTCAGTCAGTCAGCCTTATTCAGTCAGTCTGTCAGTCATCCTTATTCAGTCAGTCTGTCAGTCAGTCAGTCGGTCAGTCCTGTCCAGTCAGTTAGTCAGTCAAGCAGTCAGTCAGGTAGTCAAGCAGTCAGTCAGTCAGTGTCAGTCAGTCATTTAGTCATTCAGTCAGTCAGTGAAATAGCCAGTCAGAGAGTCAAGCAGTCAGTCAGTCAGTCTCAGTCAGTCAGTTAGTCAGTCAGTCAGTCAGTCAGTCAGTCAGTCAGTCCAGTCTCAGTCAGTCAGGCAGTTAGTCAGTCAGTCTCGGTCAGTCAGTGAGTCAGTCAGTCAGTATCAGTCAGTCAGTGAGTCAGTCTGTCAGTCAGGCAGTATCAGTCAGGCAGTAAGACTCCGCTCGACAGAACTCCGATAGCCTAATGGCTAGACCGCTGGTCTTCCAAGCGAGTGGCCTGGGTTCGAGTCCCAGCCGGAGCGAATATCTTCAATGTATATATTTTTTTTCTAATTTGAAAATTCTTTTTTTTTTTCAATTTCTTTCCTTTGCAATTATTGATTATTTATGTAGGGAAGAAAATTCTGAGTCAGTTTAATTTTTCGACACGAAGATTTCAAAGTGTTTAAATGAACAATTACCAAGGTGCATTTTTTGTTTTTATTATATTTAAAACTCCCACCGACAGAGCTCCCATAGTCTAATGGCTAGAGTGTTAGGCTTCCAAGCGAGTGGCCCTGGGTTCGAGTCCCAGCCTGAACGAAAATCTTCAATGTATACTTTTAGTTTGTAATTTGAAATTTCTTCTTCTTTTTTTTTTAATTTTTCTCTTTTGCGAATATTGATTATTTATGTAGGGAGAAAAATTCTGAGTCAGTTTAATTATTCGACCTGTAAATTTCAAAGTGTTTGAATCAATAATTACCAAGGTGCATTTTTTGTTTTTATTATATTTAAGACTTCCATCGACAGAGCTCCGATAGCCTAATGGCTAGACCGTTGGGTTCCTAGCGCGTGGTACTGGGTTCGAGTCCCGGCCGGAACGAAAATCTTCAATGTATATATACCTTTTCTAATTTGAAAATTCTTTTTTTTTTTTCATTTTCTTTCTTTTGCAAATATCGATTATTTATGTACGGAAGAAAATTCTGAGTCAGTTTAATCATTCGACCTTTAGATTTCAAAGATTTTAGATCAATAATTACCAAGGTGCATTTTTTGTTTTTATTATAATTAAGACACCGATCAACAGAGATCCGATAGTATATTGGCGAGAGCGTTGGGCTTCCATGAGTGTCGCCCTGGGTTCAAATCCCAGCCGGAAAGGAAATCTTAAATGCAAATATTTTTTTCTAATTTTATAATTCTTTTTTTTTATTTTTCCCTTTTGCGAAGTCAGTCAGTCAGTCTGACAGTCAATCAGTCAAGCACTCAGTCATTCAGTCTCAGTCAGTCAGTCCAGTCAGTCAGTCACTCAGTCAGTCAGTTAGTCCTTCAGCCAGTCAGTCAAGCAGTCAGTCATTTAGTCTCAGTCAGTCAGTCATTCAGTCAGTCAGTCAGTCAGGCAGTCAGTCAGTCTCAGTCAGTCAGTCAGTCAGTCAGTCCAGTCCAGTCTCAGTCAGTCAGTCAGTCAGTCTCGGTCAGTCAGTCAGTCAGTCATTCAGTCAGTCAGGCAGTCAGTCAGTCGGTCAGCCTTATTCAGTCAGTCTGTCAGTCAGTCAGTCAGTCAGCCTTATTCAGTCAGTCAGCCTTATTCAGTCAGTCAGCCTTATTCAGTCAGTCTGTCAGTCATCCTTATTCAGTCAGTCTGTCAGTCAGTCAGTCGGTCAGTCCTGTCCAGTCAGTTAGTCAGTCAAGCAGTCAGTCAGGTAGTCAAGCAGTCAGTCAGTCAGTGTCAGTCAGTCATTTAGTCATTCAGTCAGTCAGTGCAATAGCCAGTCAGAGAGTCAAGCAGTCAGTCAGTCAGTCTCAGTCAGTCAGTTAGTCAGTCAGTCAGTCAGTCAGTCAGTCCAGTCTCAGTCAGTCAGGCAGTTAGTCAGTCAGTCTCGGTCAGTCAGTGAGTCAGTCAGTCAGTATCAGTCAGTCAGTGAGTCAGTCTGTCAGTCAGGCAGTATCAGTCAGGCAGTAAGACTCCGCTCGACAGAACTCCGATAGCCTAATGGCTAGACCGCTGGTCTTCCAAGCGAGTGGCCTGGGTTCGAGTCCCAGCCGGAGCGAATATCTTCAATGTATATATTTCTTTTCTAATTTGAAAATTCTTTTTTTTTTTCAATTTCTTTCCTTTGCAATTATTGATTATTTATGTAGGGAAGAAAATTCTGAGTCAGTTTAATTTTTCGACACGAAGATTTCAAAGTGTTTAAATAAACAATTACCAAGGTGCATTTTTTGTTTTTATTATATTTAAAACTCCCACCGACAGAGCTCCCATAGACTAATGGCTAGAGTGTTAGGCTTCCAAGCGAGTGGCCCTGGGTTCGAGTTCCAGCCTGAACGAAAATCTTCAATGTATACTTTTAGTTTCTAATTTGAAATTTCTTCTTCTTTTTTTTTTTAATTTTTCTGTTTTGCGAATATTGATTATTTATGTAGGGAGAAAAATTCTGAGTCAGTTTAATTATTCGACCTGTAAATTTCAAAGTGTTTGAATCAATAATTACCAAGGTGCATTTTTTGTTTTTATTATATTTAAGACTTCCATCGACAGAGCTCCGATAGCCTAATGGCTAGACCTTTGGGTTCCTAGCGCGTGGTACTGGGTTCGAGTCCCGGCCGGAAAGGAAATCTTAAATGCAAATATTTTTTTCTAATTTTATAATTCTTTTTTTTTTATTTTTCCCTTTTGCGAAGTCAGTCAGTCAGTCTGACAGTCAATCAGTCAAGCACTCAGTCATTCAGTCTCAGTCAGTCAGTCCAGTCAGTCAGTCACTCAGTCAGTCAGTTAGTCCTTCAGCCAGTCAGTCAAGCAGTCAGTCATTTAGTCTCAGTCAGTCAGTCATTCAGTCAGTCAGTCAGTCAGGCAGTCAGTCAGTCAGTCAGTCGGTCAGTCCTGTGCAGTCAGTTAGTCACTAAAGCAGTCAGTCAGTCTCAGTCAGTCAGTCAGTCAGTCAGTCCAGTCCATTCTCAGTCAGTCAGTCAGTCAGTCTCGGTCAGTCAGTCAGTCAGTCATTCAGTCAGTCAGTCAGTCAGGCAGTCAGTCAGTCGGTCAGCCTTATTCAGTCAGTCTGTCAGTCAGTCAGTCAGTCAGTCCTGTCCAGTCAGTTAGTCAGTCAAGCAGTCAGTCAGGTAGTCAAGCAGTCAGTCAGTCAGTGTCAGTCAGTCATTTAGTCATTCAGTCAGTCAGTGAAATAGCCAGTCAGAGAGTCAAGCAGTCAGTCAGTCAGTCTCAGTCAGTCAGTTAGTCAGTCAGTCAGTCAGTCAGTCAGTCAGTCCAGTCTCAGTCAGTCAGGCAGTTAGTCAGTCAGTCTCGGTCAGTCAGTGAGTCAGTCAGTCAGTATCAGTCAGTCAGTGAGTCAGTCTGTCAGTCAGGCAGTATCAGTCAGGCAGTAAGACTCCGCTCGACAGAACTCCGACAGCCTAATGGCTAGACCGCTGGTCTTCCAAGCGAGTGGCCTGGGTTCGAGTCCCAGCCGGAGCGAATATCTTCAATGTATATATTTCTTTTCTAATTTGAAAAATCTTTTTTTTTTCAATTTCTTTCCTTTGCAATTATTGATTATTTATGTGGGGAAGAAAATTCTGAGTCAGTTTAATTTTTCGACACGAAGATTTCAAAGTGTTTAAATAAACAATTACCAAGGTGCATTTTTTGTTTTTATTATATTTAAAACTCCCACCGACAGAGCTCCCATAGACTAATGGCTAGAGTGTTAGGCTTCCAAGCGAGTGGCCCTGGGTTCGAGTCCCAGCCTGAACGATAATCTTCAATGTATACTTTTAGTTTCTAATTTGAAATTTCTTCTTCTTTTTTTTTTTAATTTTTCTCTTTTGCGAATATTGATTATTTATGTAGGGAGAAAAATTCTGAGTCAGTTTAATTATTCGACCTGTAAATTTCAAAGTGTTTGAATCAATAATTACCAAGGTGCATTTTTTGTTTTTATTATATTTAAGACTTCCATCGACAGAGCTCCGATAGCCTAATGGCTAGACCGTTGGGTTCCTAGCGCGTGGTACTGGGTTCGAGTCCCAGCCGGAAAGGAAATCTTATATGCAAATATTTTTTTCTAATTTTATAATTCTTTTTTTTTATTTTTCCCTTTTGCGAAGTCAGTCAGTCAGTCTGACAGTCAATCAGTCAAGCACTCAGTCATTCAGTCTCAGTCAGTCAGTCCAGTCAGTCAGTCACTCAGTCAGTCAGTTAGTCCTTCAGCCAGTCAGTCAAGCAGTCAGTCATTTAGTCTCAGTCAGTCAGTCATTCAGTCAGTCAGTCAGTCAGGCAGTCCAGTCCAGTCTCAGTCAGTCAGTCAGTCAGTCTCGGTCAGTCAGTCATTCAGTCAGTCAGTCAGTCAGGCAGTCAGTCAGTCAGTCAGGCAGTCAGTCAGTCGGTCAGCCTTATTCAGTCAGTCTGTCAGTCAGTCAGTCAGTCAGCCTTATTCAGTCAGTCTGTCAGTCATCCTTATTCAGTCAGTCTGTCAGTCAGTCAGTCGGTCAGTCCTGTCCAGTCAGTTAGTCAGTCAAGCAGTCAGTCAGGTAGTCAAGCAGTCAGTCAGTCAGTGTCAGTCAGTCATTTAGTCATTCAGTCAGTCAGTGAAATAGCCAGTCAGAGAGTCAAGCAGTCAGTCAGTCAGTCTCAGTCAGTCAGTTAGTCAGTCAGTCAGTCAGTCAGTCAGTCAGTCAGTCAGTCAGTCCAGTCTCAGTCAGTCAGGCAGTTAGTCAGTCAGTCTCGGTCAGTCAGTGAGTCAGTCAGTCAGTATCAGTCAGCCTTATTCAGTCAGTCTGTCAGTCAGTCAGTCAGTCAGCCTTATTCAGTCAGTCTGTCAGTCATCCTTATTCAGTCAGTCTGTCAGTCAGTCAGTCGGTCAGTCCTGTCCAGTCAGTTAGTCAGTCAAGCAGTCAGTCAGGTAGTCAAGCAGTCAGTCAGTCAGTGTCAGTCAGTCATTTAGTCATTCAGTCAGTCAGTGAAATAGCCAGTCAGAGAGTCAAGCAGTCAGTCAGTCAGTCTCAGTCAGTCAGTTAGTCAGTCAGTCAGTCAGTCAGTCAGTCAGTCAGTCAGTCCAGTCTCAGTCAGTCAGGCAGTTAGTCAGTCAGTCTCGGTCAGTCAGTGAGTCAGTCAGTCAGTATCAGTCAGTCAGTGAGTCAGTCTGTCAGTCAGGCAGTATCAGTCAGGCAGTAAGACTCCGCTCGACAGAACTCCGATAGCCTAATGGCTAGACCGCTGGTCTTCCAAGCGAGTGGCCTGGGTTCGAGTCCCAGCCGGAGCGAATATCTTCAATGTATATATTTTTTTTCTAATTTGAAAATTCTTTTTTTTTTCAATTTCTTTCCTTTGCAATTATTGATTATTTATGTAGGGAAGAAAATTCTGAGTCAGTTTAATTTTTCGACACGAAGATTTCAAAGTGTTTAAATGAACAATTACCAAGGTGCATTTTTTGTTTTTATTATATTTAAAACTCCCACCGACAGAGCTCCCATAGTCTAATGGCTAGAGTGTTAGGCTTCCAAGCGAGTGGCCCTGGGTTCGAGTCCCAGCCTGAACGAAAATCTTCAATGTATACTTTTAATTTGAAATTTCTTCTTCTTTTTTTTTTAATTTTTCTCTTTTGCGAATATTGATTATTTATGTAGGGAGAAAAATTCTGAGTCAGTTTAATTATTCGACCTGTAAATTTCAAAGTGTTTGAATCAATAATTACCAAGGTGCATTTTTTGTTTTTATTATATTTAAGACTTCCATCGACAGAGCTCCGATAGCCTAATGGCTAGACCGTTGGGTTCCTAGCGCGTGGTACTGGGTTCGAGTCCCGGCCGGAACGAAAATCTTCAATGTATATATACCTTTTCTAATTTGAAAATTCTTTTTTTTTTTTTCATTTTCTTTCTTTTGCAAATATCGATTATTTATGTACGGAAGAAAATTCTGAGTCAGTTTAATCAATCGACCTTTAGATTTCAAAGATTTTAGATCAATAATTACCAAGGTGCATTTTTTGTTTTTATTATAATTAAGACACCGATCAACAGAGATCCGATAGTATATTGGCGAGAGCGTTGGGCTTCCATGAGTGTCGCCCTGGGTTCAAATCCCAGCCGGAAAGGAAATCTTAAATGCAAATATTTTTTTCTTATTTTATAATTCTTTTTTTTTATTTTTCCCTTTTGCGAAGTCAGTCAGTCAGTCTGACAGTCAATCAGTCAAGCACTCAGTCATTCAGTCTCAGTCAGTCAGTCCAGTCAGTCAGTCACTCAGTCAGTCAGTTAGTCCTTCAGCCAGTCAGTCAAGCAGTCAGTCATTTAGTCTCAGTCAGTCAGTCATTCAGTCAGTCAGTCAGTCAGGCAGTCAGTCAGTCAGTCAGTCGGTCAGTCCTTTGCAGTCAGTTAGTCACTAAAGCAGTCAGTCAGTCTCAGTCAGTCAGTCAGTCCAGTCCAGTCTCAGTCAGTCAGTCAGTCAGTCTCGGTCAGTCAGTCAGTCAGTCATTCAGTCAGTCAGTCAGTCAGGCAGTCAGTCAGTCGGTCAGCCTTATTCAGTCAGTCTGTCAGTCAGTCAGTCAGTCAGCCTTATTCAGTCAGTCTGTCAGTCATCCTTATTCAGTCAGTCTGTCAGTCAGTCAGTCGGTCAGTCCTGTCCAGTCAGTTAGTCAGTCAAGCAGTCAGTCAGGTAGTCAAGCTGTCAGTCAGTCAGTGTCAGTCAGTCATTTAGTCATTCAGTCAGTCAGTGAAATAGCCAGTCAGAGAGTCAAGCAGTCAGTCAGTCAGTCTCAGTCAGTCAGTTAGTCAGTCAGTCAGTCAGTGAGTCAGTCAGTCCAGTCTCAGTCAGTCAGGCAGTTAGTCAGTCAGTCTCGGTCAGTCAGTGAGTCAGTCAGTCAGTATCAGTCAGTGAGTCAGTCAGTCAGTATCAGTCAGTCAGTGAGTCAGTCTGTCAGTCAGGCAGTATCAGTCAGGCAGTAAGACTCCGCTCGACCGAACTCCGATAGCCTAATGGCTAGACCGCTGGTCTTCCAAGCGAGTGGCCTGGGTTCGAGTCCCAGCCGGAGCGAATATCTTCAATGTATATATTTCTTTTCTAATTTGAAAATTCTTTTTTTTTTCAATTTCTTTCCTTTGCAATTATTGATTATTTATGTAGGGAAGAAAATTCTGAGTCAGTTTAATTTTTCGACACGAAGATTTCAAAGTGTTTAAATAAACAATTACCAAGGTGCATTTTTTGTTTTTATTATATTTAAAACTCCCACCGACAGAGCTCCCATAGACTAATGGCTAGAGTGTTAGGCTTCCAAGCGAGTGGCCCTGGGTTCGAGTCCCAGCCTGAACGAAAATCTTCAATGCATACTTTTAGTTTCTAATTTGAAATTTCTTCCTCTTTTTTTTTTTTAATTTTTCTCTTTTGCGAATATTGATTATTTATGTAGGGAGAAAAATTCTGAGTCAGTTTAATTATTCGACCTGTAAATTTCAAAGTGTTTGAATCAATAATTACCAAGGTGCATTTTTTGTTTTTATTATATTTAAGACTTCCATCGACAGAGCTCCGATAGCCTAATGGCTAGACCGTTGGGTTCCTAGCGCGTGGTACTGGGTTCGAGTCCCGGCCGGAACGAAAATCTTCAATGTATATATACCTTTTCTAATTTGAAAATTCTTTTTTTTTTTCATTTTCTTTCTTTTGCAAATATCGATTATTTATGTACGGAAGAAAATTCTGAGTCAGTTTAATCATTCGACCTTTAGATTTCAAAGATTTTAGATCAATAATTACCAAGGAGCATTTTTTGTTTTTATTATAATTAAGACACCGATCAACAGAGATCCGATAGTATATTGGCGAGAGCGTTGGGCTTCCATGAGTGTCGCCCTGGGTTCAAATCCCAGCCGGAAAGGAAATCTTAAATGCAAATATTTTTTTCTAATTTTATAATTCTTTTTTTTTTATTTTTCCCTTTTGCGAAGTCAGTCAGTCAGTCTGACAGTCAATCAGTCAAGCACTCAGTCATTCAGTCTCAGTCAGTCAGTCCAGTCAGTCAGTCACTCAGTCAGTCAGTTAGTCCTTCAGCCAGTCAGTCAAGCAGTCAGTCATTTAGTCTCAGTCAGTCAGTCATTCAGTCAGTCAGTCAGTCAGGCAGTCAGTCAGTCAGTCAGTCGGTCAGTCCTGTGCAGTCAGTTAGTCACTAAAGCAGTCAGTCAGTCTCAGTCAGTCAGTCAGTCAGTCAGTCCAGTCCAGTCTCAGTCAGTCAGTCAGTCAGTCTCGGTCAGTCAGTCAGTCAGTCATTCAGTCAGTCAGTCAGGCAGTCAGTCAGTCGGTCAGCCTTATTCAGTCAGTCTGTCAGTCAGTCAGTCAGTCAGCCTTATTCAGTCAGTCTGTCAGTCATCCTTATTCAGTCAGTCTGTCAGTCAGTCAGTCGGTCAGTCCTGTCCAGTCAGTTAGTCAGTCAAGCAGTCAGTCAGGTAGTCAAGCAGTCAGTCAGTCAGTGTCAGTCAGTCATTTAGTCATTCAGTCAGTCAGTGAAATAGCCAGTCAGAGAGTCAAGCAGTCAGTCAGTCAGTCTCAGTCAGTCAGTTAGTCAGTCAGTCAGTCAGTCAGTCAGTCCAGTCTCAGTCAGTCAGGCAGTTAGTCAGTCAGTCTCGGTCAGTCAGTGAGTCAGTCAGTCAGTATCAGTCAGTCAGTGAGTCAGTCTGTCAATCAGGCAGTATCAGTCAGGCAGTAAGACTCCGCTCGACAGAACTCCGATAGCCTAATGGCTAGACCGCTGGTCTTCCAAGCGAGTGGCCTGGGTTCGAGTCCCAGCCGGAGCGAATATCTTCAATGTATATATTTCTTTTCTAATTTGAAAATTCTTTTTTTTTCAATTTCTTTCCTTTGCAATTATTGATTATTTATGTAGGGAAGAAAATTCTGAGTCAGTTTAATTTTTCGACACGAAGATTTCAAAGTGTTTAAATAAACAATTACCAAGGTGCATTTTTTGTTTTTATTATATTTAAAACTCCCACCGACAGAGCTCCCATAGACTAATGGCTAGAGTGTTAGGCTTCCAAGCGAGTGGCCCTGGGTTCGAGTCCCAGCCTGAACGAAAATCTTCAATGTATACTTTTAGTTTCTAATTTGAAATTTCTTCTTCTTTTTTTTTAAATTTTTCTCTTTTGCGAATATTGATTATTTATGTAGGGAGAAAAATTCTGAGTCAGTTTAATTATTCCACCTGTAAATTTCAAAGTGTTTGAATCAATAATTACCAAGGTGCATTTTTTGTTTTTATTATATTTAAGACTTCCATCGACAGAGCTCCGATAGCCTAATGGCTAGACCGTTGGGTTCCAAGCGCGTGGTACTGGGTTCGAGTCCCGGCCGGAACGAAAATCTTCCATGTATATATTTCTCTTCTAATTTGAAGATTCTTTTTTTTTTCAATTTCTTTCTTTTGCAAATATGGATTATTTATGTACGGAAGAAAATTCTGAGTCAGTTTAATCATTCGACCTTTAGATTTCAAAGATTTTAGATCAATAATTACTAAGGTGCATTTTTTGTTTTTATTATAATTAAGACACCGATCAACAGAGATCCGATAGTATATTGGCGAGAGCGTTGGGCTTCCATGAGTGTCGCCCTGGGTTCAAATCCCAGCCGGAAAGGAAATCTTAAATGCAAATATTTTTTTCTAATTTTATAATTCTTTTTTTTTATTTTTCGCTTTTGCGAAGTCAGTCAGTCAGTCTGACAGTCAATCAGTCAAGCACTCAGTCATTCAGTCTCAGTCAGTCAGTTAGTCCTTCAGCCAGTCAGTCAAGCAGTCAGTCATTTAGTCTCAGTCAGTCAGTCATTCAGTCAGTCAGTCAGTCAGGCAGTCAGTCCTGTGCAGTCAGTTAGTCACTAAAGCAGTCAGTCAGTCTCAGTCAGTCAGTCAGTCCAGTCCAGTCTCAGTCAGTCAGTCAGTCAGTCTCGGTCAGTCAGTCAGTCAGTCATTCAGTCAGTCAGGCAGTCAGTCAGTCGGTCAGCCTTATTCAGTCAGTCTGTCAGTCAGTCAGCCTTATTCAGTCAGTCTGTCAGTTATCCTTATTCAGTCAGTCGGTCAGTCCTGTCCAGTCAGTTAGTCAGTCAAGCAGTCAGTCAGGTAGTCAAGCAGTCAGTCAGTCAGTGTCAGTCAGTCATTTAGTCATTCAGTCAGTCAGTGAAATAGCCAGTCAGAGAGTCAAGCAGTCAGTCAGTCAGTCTCAGTCAGTCAGTTAGTCAGTCAGTCAGTCAGTCAGTCAGTCCAGTCTCAGTCAGTCAGGCAGTTAGTCAGTCAGTCTCGGTCAGTCAGTGAGTCAGTCAGTCAGTCAGGCAGTATCAGTCAGGCAGTAAGACTCCGCTCGACAGAACTCCGATAGCCTAATGGCTAGACCGCTGGTCTTCCAAGCGAGTGGCCTGGGTTCGAGTCCCAGCCGGAGCGAATATCTTCAATGTATATATTTCTTTTCTAATTTGAAAATTCTTTTTTTTTTCAATTTCTTTCCTTTGCAATTATTGATTATTTATGTAGGGAAGAAAATTCTGAGTCAGTTTAATTTTTCGACACGAAGATTTCAAAGTGTTTAAATAAACAATTACCAAGGTGCATTTTTTGTTTTTATTATATTTAAAACTCCCACCGACAGAGCTCCCATAGACTAATGGCTAGAGTGTTAGGCTTCTAAGCGAGTGGCCCTGGGTTCGAGTCCCAGCCTGAACGAAAATCTTCAATGTATACTTTTAGTTTCTAATTTGAAATTTCTTCTTCTTTTTTTTTTTATTTTTTCTCTTTTGCGAATATTGATTATTTATGTAGGGAGAAAAATTCTGAGTCAGTTTAATTATTCGACCTGTAAATTTCAAAGTGTTTGAATCAATAATTACCAAGGTGCATCTTTTGTTTTTATTATATTTAATACTTCCATCGACAGAGCTCCGATAGCCTAATGGCTAGACCGTTGGGTTCCTAGCGCGTGGTACTGGGTTCGACTCCCGGCCGGAAAGGAAATCTTAAATGCAAATATTTTTTTCTAATTTTATAATTCTTTTTTTTTTTTATTTTTCCCTTTTGCGAAGTCAGTCAGTCAGTTTGACAGTCAATCAGTCAAGCACTCAGTCATTCAGTCTCAGTCAGTCAGTCCAGTCAGTCAGTCACTCAGTCAGTCAGTTAGTCCTTCAGCCAGTCAGTCAAGCAGTCAGTCATTTAGTCTCAGTCAGTCAGTCATTCAGTCAGTCAGTCAGTCAGGCAGTCAGTCAGTCAGTCAGTCGGTCAGTCCTGTGCAGTCAGTTAGTCACTAAAGCAGTCAGTCAGTCTCAGTCAGTCAGTCAGTCAGTCAGTCCAGTCCAGTCTCAGTCAGTCAGTCAGTCAGTCTCGGTCAGTCAGTCAGTCAGTCATTCAGTCAGTCAGTCAGTCAGTCATTCAGTCAGTCGGTCAGCCTTATTCAGTCAGTCTGTCAGTCAGTCAGTCAGTCAGCCTTATTCAGTCAGTCTGTCAGTCATCCTTATTCAGTCAGTCTGTCAGTCAGTCAGTCGGTCAGTCCTGTCCAGTCAGTTAGTCAGTCAAGCAGTCAGTCAGGTAGTCAAGCAGTCAGTCAGTCAGTGTCAGTCAGTCATTTAGTCATTCAGTCAGTCAGTGAAATAGCCAGTCAGAGAGTCAAGCAGTCAGTCAGTCAGTGTCAGTCAGTCATTTAGTCATTCAGTCAGTCAGTGAAATAGCCAGTCAGAGAGTCAAGCAGTCAGTCAGTCAGTCTCAGTCAGTCAGTTAGTCAGTCAGTCAGTCAGTCAGTCAGTCAGTCCAGTCTCAGTCAGTCAGGCAGTTAGTCAGTCAGTCTCGGTCAGTCAGTGAGTCAGTCAGTCAGTATCAGTCAGTCAGTGAGTCAGTCTGTCAGTCAGGCAGTATCAGTGAGGCAGTAAGACTCCGCTCGACAGAACTCCGATAGCCTAATGGCTAGACCGCTGGTCTTCCAAGCGAGTGGCCTGGGTTCGAGTCCCAGCCGGAGCGAATATCTTCAATGTATATATTTCTTTTCTAATTTGAAAATTCTTTTTTTTTCAATTTCTTTCCTTTGCAATTATTGAGTATTTATGTAGGGAAGAAAATTCTGAGTCCGTTTAATTTTTCGACACGAAGATTTCAAAGTGTTTAAATAAACAATTACCAAGGTGCATTTTTTGTTTTTATTATATTTAAAACTCCCACCGACAGAGCTCCCATAGACTAATGGCTAGAGTGTTAGGCTTCCAAGCGAGTGGCCCTGGGTTCGAGTCCCAGCCTGAACGAAAATCTTCAATGTATACTTTTAGTTTCTAATTTGAAATTTCTTCTTCTTTTTTTTTTTAATTTTTCTCTTTTGCGAATATTGATTATTTATGTAGGGAGAAAAATTCTGAGTCAGTTTAATTATTCGACCTGTAAATTTCAAAGTGTTTGAATCAATAATTACCAAGGTGCATTTTTTGTTTTTATTATATTTAAGACTTCCATCGACAGAGCTCCGAGAGCCTAATGGCTAGACCGTTGGGTTCCAAGCGCGTGGTACTGGGTTCGAGTCCCGGCCGGAAAGGAAATCTTAAATGCAAATATTTTTTTCTAATTTTATAATTCTTTTTTTTTATTTTTCCCTTTTGCGAAGTCAGTCAGTCAGTCTGACAGTCAATCAGTCAAGCACTCAGTCATTCAGTCTTAGTCAGTCAGTCCAGTCAGTCAGCCATTCAGTCAGTCAGTTAGTCCTTCAGCCAGTCAGTCATGTAGTCTCAGTCAGTCAGTCATTCAGTCAGTCAGTCAGTCAGGCAGTCAGTCAGTCAGTCAGTCGGTCAGTCCTGTGCAGTCAGTTAGTCACTAAAGCAGTCAGTCAGTCTCAGTCAGTCAGTCAGTCAGTCAGTCCAGTCCAGTTTCAGTCAGTCAGTCAGTCAGTCTCGGTCAGTCAGTCAGTCAGTCATTCAGTCAGTCAATCAGTCAGGCAGTCAGTCAGTCGGTCAGCCTTATTCAGTCAGTCTGTCAGTCAGTCAGTCAGTCAGCCTTATTCAGTCAGTCTGTCAGTCATCCTTATTCAGTCAGTCTGTCAGTCAGTCAGTCGGTCAGTCCTGTCCAGTCAGTTAGTCAGTCAAGCAGTCAGTCAGGTAGTCAAGCAGTCAGTCAGTCAGTGTCAGTCAGTCATTTAGTCATTCAGTCAGTCAGTGAAATAGCCAGTCAGAGAGTCAAGCAGTCAGTCAGTCAGTCTCAGTCAGTCAGTTAGTCAGTCAGTCAGTCAGTCAGTCAGTCAGTCCAGTCTCAGTCAGTCTCGGTCAGTCAGTGAGTCAGTCAGTCAGTATCAGTCAGTCAGTGAGTCAGTCTGTCAGTCAGGCAGTATCAGTCAGGCAGTAAGACTCCGCTCGACAGAACTCCGATAGCCTAATGGCTAGACCGCTGGTCTTCCAAGCGAGTGGCCTGGGTTCGAGTCCCAGCCGGAGCGAATATCTTCAATGTATATATTTTTTTTCTAATTTGAAAATTCTTTTTTTTTTCAATTTCTTTCCTTTGCAATTATTGATTATTTATGTAGGGAAGAAAATTCTGAGTCAGTTTAATTTTTCGACACGAAGATTTCAAAGTGTTTAAATAAACAATTACCAAGGTGCATTTTTTGTTTTTATTATATTTAAAACTCCCACCGACAGAGCTCCCATAGACTAATGGCTAGAGTGTTAGGCTTCCAAGCGAGTGGCCCTGGGTTCGAGTCCCAGCCTGAACGAAAATCTTCAATGTATACTTTTAGTTTCTAATTTGAAATTTCTTCTTCTTTTTTTTTTAATTTTTCTCTTTTGCGAATATTGATTATTTATGTAGGGAGAAAAATTCTGAGTCAGTTTAATTATTCGACCTGTAAATTTCAAAGTGTTTGAATTAATAATTACCAAGATGCATTTTTTGTTTTTATTATATTTAAGACTTCCATCGACAGAGCTCCGATAGCCTAATGGCTAGACCGTTGGGTTCCTAGCACGTGGTACTGGGGTCGAGTCCCGGCCGGAAAGGAAATCTTAAATGCAAATATTTTTTTCTAATTTTATAATTCTTTTCTTTTATTTTTCCCTTTTGCGAAGTCAGTCAGTCAGTCTGACAGTCAATCAGTCAAGCACTCAGTCATTCAGTCTCAGTCAGTCAGTCCAGTCAGTCAGTCACTCAGTCAGTCAGTTAGTCCTTCAGCCAGTCAGTCAAGCAGTCAGTCATTTAGTCTCAGTCAGTCAGTCATTCAGTCAGTCAGTCAGTCAGGCAGTCAGTCAGTCAGTCAGTCGGTCAGTCCTGTGCAGTCAGTTAGTCACTAAAGCAGTCAGTCAGTCTCAGTCAGTCAGTCAGTCAGTCAGTCCAGTCCAGTCTCAGTCAGTCAGTCAGTCAGTCTCGGTCAGTCAGTCAGTCAGTCATTCAGTCAGTCAGTCAGTCAGGCAGTCAGTCAGTCGGTCAGCCTTATTCAGTCAGTCTGTCAGTCAGTCAGTCAGTCAGCCTTATTCAGTCATTCTGTCAGTCATCCTTATTCAGTCAGTCAGTCAGTCGGTCAGTCCTGTCCAGTCAGTTAGTCAGTCAAGCCGTCAGTCAGGTAGTCAAGCAGTCAGTCAGTCAGTGTCAGTCAGTCATTTAGTCATTCAGCCAGTCAGAGAGTCAATCAGTCAGTCAGTCAGTCTCAGTCAGTCAGTTAGTCAGTCAGTCAGTCAGTCAGTCAGTCAGTCCAGTCTCAGTCAGTCAGGCAGTTAGTCAGTCAGTCTCGGTCAGTCAGTGAGTCAGTCAGTCAGTATCAGTCAGTCAGTGAGTCAGTCTGTCAGTCAGGCAGTATCAGTCAGGCAGTAAGACTCCGCTCGACAGAACTCCGATAGCCTAATGGCTAGACCGCTGGTCTTCCAAGCGAGTGGCCTGGGTTCGAGTCCCAGCCGGAGCGAATATCTTCAATGTATATATTTCTTTTCTAATTTGAAAATTCTTTTTTTTTCAATTTCTTTCCTTTGCAATTATTGATTATTTATGTAGGGAAGAAAATTCTGAGTCTGTTTAATTTTTCGACACGAAGATTTCAAAGTGTTTAAATAAACAATTACCAAGGTGCATTTTTTGTTTTTATTATATTTAAAACTCCCACCGACAGAGCTCCCAAAGACTAATGGCTAGAGTGTTAGGCTTCCAAGCGAGTGGCCCTGGGTTCGAGTCCCAGCCTGAACGAAAATCTTCAATGTATACTTTTAGTTTCTAATTTGAAATTTCTTCTTCTTTTTTTTTTAATTTTTCTCTTTTGCGAATATTGATTATTTATGTAGGGAGAAAAATTCTGAGTCAGTTTAATTATTCGACCTGTAAATTTCAAAGATTTTAGATCAATAAATACTAAGGTGCATTTTTTGTTTTTATTATAATTAAGACACCGATCAACAGAGACCCGAGAGTATATTGGCGAGAGCTTTGGGCTTCCATGAGTGTCGCCCTGGGTTCAAATCCCAGCCGGAAAAGGAAATCTTAAATGCAAATATTTTTTTCTAATTTTATAATTCTTTTTTTTTATTTTTCCCTTTTGCGAAGTCAGTCAGTCAGTCTGACAGTCAATCAGTCAAGCACTCAGTCATTCAGTCTCAGTCAGTCAGTCATTCAGTCAGTCAGTCAGTCAGGCAGTCAGTCAGTCAGTCAGTCGGTCAGTCCTGTGCAGTCAGTTAGTCACTAAAGCAGTCAGTCAGTCTCAGTCAGTCAGTCAGTCAGTCAGTCAGTCAGTCCAGTCCAGTCTCAGTCAGTCAGTCAGTCAGTCTCGGTCAGTCAGTCAGTCAGTCAGTCAGTCAGTCATTCAGTCAGTCAGTCAGTCAGGCAGTCAATCAGTCGGTCAGCCTTATTCAGTCAGTCTGTCAGTCAGTCAGTCAGTCAGCCTTATTCAGTCAGTCTGTCAGTCATCCTTATTCAGTCAGTCTGTCAGTCAGTCAGTCGGTCAGTCCTGTCCAGTCAGTTAGTCAGTCAAGCAGTCAGTCAGGTAGTCAAGCAGTCAGTCAGTCAGTGTCAGTCAGTCATTTAGTCATTCAGTCAGTCAGTGAAATAGCCAGTCAGAGAGTCCAGCAGTCAGTCAGTCAGTCTCAGTCAGTCAGTTAGTCAGTCAGTCAGTCAGTCAGTCCAGTCTCAGTCAGTCAGGCAGTTAGTCAGTCAGTCTCGGTCAGTTAGTGAGTCAGTCAGTCAGTATCAGTCAGTCAGTGAGTCAGTCTGTCAGTCAGGCAGTATCAGTCAGGCAGTAAGACTCCGCTCGACAGAACTCCGATAGCCTAATGGCTAGACCGCTGGTCTTCCAAGCGAGTGGCCTGGGTTCGAGTCCCAGAGGGAGCGAATATCTTCAATGTATATATTTCTTTTCTAATTTGAAAATTCTTTTTTTTTTCAATTTCTTTCCTTTGCAATTATTGATTATTTATGTAGGGAAGAAAATTCTGAGTCAGTTTAACCCATTCCATGACCAGCCCGAAAACCCTTAACGCGCATGCCGCAGATAACGAAACGGAGTTGCTTTTTGCTACATTGTAATAACACTTTTCTCCCCATTTAGCTATCGGTATTTTAATGTTGTTTTTGCTGGTCAGCTTGCATTCGAAAATCGCTTCGCTTTAATTGTTTTATGTATGTCGCTTTAATTGTTAAATGTAAGACGATCTATCTTTCAAAAGGCCTCAACAAAACATTCTTCAAACATTTGACTGATCGATCCAACGTGTGAGCAAGCAAATTGAATAGACAAAAACGCTTTAAGTGTGGGAATGATATTCTAAGAGGATAAAAAGTATTCTTCGGCGCCTTTTGATATATTGTGACACTTCAAAACGACCAATAAACACAGAGACATCCCTTTGATGGCAGGACTACGGTCGACTTTTATCGTAATTCAGATGACTTTTAAATCCCTTCTGAATGCCCAGATATCAGTTGCTCAAGCGTGGGAAGTATTTTAAAGATAAATGATTACAAAAGATCAAAACTTGCGGCTAATCCCCCATTTCCCTAAAGGATACTTTTGTGCATGCAACTAAAAGCCCCCAGCTGAGAGAGGAATAAATAGACCGACTGGGAGGTCTGTATTCTCCAAGGACCCTCTTTGCAAACATCCGAGCAAGTTAGTTCCATTCAAAGAATGGTCAGAAGGTTTTAGCGTTTTGTGGTCAACCCTTCCACATTATTTTCTTACAACAAAACAGTTTAGCTCAGAAAGGAATTTCAAAGCAAGCTTTTATGCTTATATGACGGAACATGTCTTCAGAAGGAAAAAAAAGGAGATCTTGCTTGAAATCGAGTCGGATTTTAAATCTTTTTTTTAAACATACTTGGATAAATTTTAGTTAGTTTCATAGGATTATTTACTAATTATGGCAATTTGATTATTGAAAAGAAACCAAATATTTAATTTATCTTTTTAAAATCTCATAAAAGAAGGTACAATTAAAACATTGGAGCTATTTTAAGACAATAAATAAAATCTGAAAAAGAATGGGAGAAAAGGAATGTTTCGTTTCTTATGAGTAAAGCGTACAACAAAAGAACTCAAGATATTATCATTTTATTTGTACTGTCGTATCTATTTTATGTTTTACATAGTCAGCTTTTACGTATAGTCAATGCGGTCGTCATTTTTTTTTTCGTGAAATAAAAAATATTCAAATCCCTATCACTAAAAATCCATCAAATGGTGCCGCAGTTATAAAAAGATATAATTTACGTTTCAAAATATCATGATTTAAAAATAAATAAGTAATAAAAAATAATAATAATGTACAAATAAATAAAAAGCGTAGTAAACACATTATAATAATAAAAAAAAACATACTCGTACAAAATTAAGATATGTAAGATAATTAAAAAAATAATATTGTGTAAAATAAATTATAAAATTTGAGGATTATGAACAATTTAGTGAAGGATACTTGCGTTAGAAGGTGGATTTTTGATAACAAGAAAAACATATTTCTGTTTATTTGCTTTATTCAGGCATAGAAATATTGATAAATATGTAAGGAAATATTTTCACACTTGTTCATCAGGAGTTCAAATGCCAGAATGCTAAGAAACAAAGCTTCCACGAAAAGATAAAATTATAATTCCTGATTATTTGAAGCATTATACGTGTCCCATCAAAGAGTACTTGAAAAGTTAATATCTGAGTAAAATAAAATAAATTACAACAAGTTCCGTGAAATACTATAAGTTACATTCCCTTTTGTCTAAGAAAAGAGCTTGATTACCGCTCCCCTAAAAGCTCCAGAACACAACAGAGAAGCGCAGTAACAGGGTTCTGCCCCTGGAAGGATCGCCGACACACATTCGGCCGAGGCAAACACTGCTAGAAACGCCGTGACGACACAGGATCGTCGAGGGCAGTTAGGAACCATTTTCTTGCGACGAGGCTGAATCGGCCGGGGCAGTATTAACACAAACTGCGCGGCCGATCCTGTATCGGCCGGGGCAAGGAATGGGCTAATTTTTCGACACAAAGATTTCAAAGTGCTTAAATAAACAATTACCAAGGTGCATTTTTTGTTTTTATTATATTTAAAACTCCCACCGACAGAGCTCCCATAGACTAATGGCTAGAGTGTTAGGCTTCCAAGCGAGTGGCCCTGGGTTCGAGTCCCAGCCTGAACGAAAATCTTCAATGTATACTTTTAGTTTCCAATTTGAAATTTCTTCTTCTTTTTTTTTTTTTAATTTTTCTCTTTTGCGAATATTGATTATTTATGTAGGGAGAAAAATTCTGAGTCAGTTTAATTATTCGACCTGTAAATTTCAAAGTGTTTGAATCAATAATTACCAAGGTGCATTTTTTGTTTTTATTATATTTAAGACTTCCATCGACAGAGCTCCGATAGCCTAATGGCTAGACCGTTGGGTTCCAAGCGCGTGGTACTGGGTTCGAGTCCCGGCCGGAGCGAAAATCTTCCATGTATATATTTCTCTTCTAATTTGAAGATTCTTTTTTTTTCAATTTCTTTCTTTTGCAAATATGGATTATTTATGTACGGAAGAAAATTCTGAGTCAGTTTAATCATTCGACCTTTAGATTTCAAAGATTTTAGATCAATAATTACTAAGGTGCATTTTTTGTTTTTATTATAATTAAGACACCGATCAACAGAGATCTGATAGTATATTGGCGAGAGCGTTGGGCTTCCATGAGTGTCGCCCTGGGTTCAAATCCCAGCCGGAAAGGAAATCTTAAACGCGAATATTTTTTTCTAATTTTATAATTCTTTTTTTTTTATTTTTCCCTTTTGCGAAGTCAGTCAGTCAGTCTGACAGTCAATGAGTCAAGCACTCAGTCATTCAGTCTCAGTCAGTCAGTCCAGTCAGTCAGTCACTCAGTCAGTCAGTTAGTCCTTCAGCCAGTCAGTCAAGCAGTCAGTCATTTAGTCTCAGTCAGTCAGTCATTCAGTCAGTCAGTCAGTCAGGCAGTCAGTCAGTCAGTCAGTCGGTCAGTCCTGTGCAGTCAGTTAGTCACTAAAGCAGTCAGTCAGTCAGTCTCGGTCAGTCAGTCAGTCAGTCATTCAGTCAGTCAGTCAGTCAGGCAGTCAGTCAGTCGGTCAGCCTTATTCAGTCAGTCTGTCAGTCAGTCAGTCGGTCAGCCTTATTCAGTCAGTCAGTCGGTCAGCCTTATTCAGTCAGTCTGTCAGTCCTCCTTATTCAGTCAGTTTGTCAGTCAGTCAGACGGTCAGTCCTGTCCAGTCAGTTAGTCAGTCAAGCAGTCAGTCAGGTAGTCAAGCAGTCAGTCAGTCAGTGTCAGTCAGTCATTTAGTCATTCAGTCAGTCAGTGAAATAGCCAGTCAGAGAGTCAAGCAGTCAGTCAGTCAGTCTCAGTCAGTCAGTTAGTCAGTCAGTCAGTCAGTCAGTCAGTCAGTCCAGTCTCAGTCAGTCAGGCAGTTAGTCAGTCAGTCTCGGTCAGTCAGTGAGTCAGTCAGTCAGTATCAGTCAGTCAGTGAGTCAGTCTGTCAGATAGGCAGTATCAGTCAGGCAGTAAGACTCCGCTAGACAGAACTCCGATAGCCTAATGGCTAGACCGCTGGTCTTCCAAGCGAGTGGCCTGGGTTCGAGTCCCAGCCGGAGCGAATATCTTCAATGTATATATTTCTTTTCTAATTTGAAAATTCTTTTTTTTTTCAAATTCTTTCCTTTGCAATTATTGATTATTTATGTAGGGAAGAAAATTCTCCGTCAGTTTAATTTTTCGACACGAAGATTTCAAAGTGTTTAAATAAACAATTACCAAGGTGCATTTTTTGTTTTTATTATATTTAAAACTCCCACCGACAGAGCTCCCATAGACTAATGGCTAGAGTGTTAGGCTTCCAAGCGAGTGGCCCTGGGTTCGAGTCCCAGCCTGAACGAAAATCTTCAATGTATACTTTTAGTTTCTAATTTGAAATTTCTTCTTCTTTTTTTTTTAATTTTTCTCTTTTGCGAATATTGATTATTTATGTAGGGAGAAAAATTCTGAGTCAGTTTAATTATTCGACCTGTAAATTTCAAAGTGTTTGAATCAATAATTACCAAGGTGCATTTTTTGTTTTTATTATATTTAAGACTTCCATCGACAGAGCTCCGATAGCCTAATGGCTAGACCGTTGGGTTCCAAGCGCGTGGAACTGGGTTCGAGTCCCGGCCGGAACGAAAATCTTCCATGTACATATTTCTCTTCTAATTTGAAGATTCTTTTTTTTTTCAATTTCTTTCTTTTGCAAATATGGATTATTTATGTACGGAAGAAAATTCTGAGTCAGTTTAATCATTCGACCTTTAGATTTCAAAGATTTTAGATCAATAATTACTAAGGTGCATTTTTTGTTTTTATTATAATTAAGACACCGATCAACAGAGATCCGATAGTATATTGGCGAGAGCGTTGGGCTTCCATGAGTGTCGCCCTGGGTTCAAATCCCAGCCGGAAAGGAAATCTTAAATGCAAATATTTTTTTCTAATTTTATAATTCTTTTTTTTTTTATTTTTCCCTTTTGCGAAGTCAGTCAGTCAGTCTGACAGTCAATCAGTCAAGCACTCAGTCATTCAGTCTCAGTCAGTCAGTCCAGTCAGTCAGTCACTCAGTCAGTCAGTTAGTCCTTCAGCCAGTCAGTCAAGCAGTCAGTCATTTAGTCTCAGTCAGTCAGTCATTCAGTCAGTCAGTCAGTCAGTCAGTCGGTCAGTCCTGTGCAGTCAGTTAGTCACTAAAGCAGTCAGTCAGTCTCAGTCAGTCAGTCAGTCAGTCAGTCCAGTCCAGTCTCAGTCAGTCAGTCAGTCAGTCTCGGTCAGTCAGTCAGTCATTCAGTCAGTCAGTCAGTCAGGCAGTCAGTCAGTCGGTCAGCCTTATTCAGTCAGTCTGTCAGTCAGTCAGTCAGCCTTATTCAGTCAGTCTGTCAGTCATCCTTATTCAGTCAGTCTGTCAGTCAGTCAGTCGGTCAGTCCTGTCCAGTCAGTTAGTCAGTCAAGCAGTCAGTCAGGTAGTCAAGCAGTCAGTCAGTCAGTGTCAGTCAGTCATTTAGTCATTCAGTCAGTCAGTGAAATAGCCAGTCAGAGAGTCAAGCAGTCAGTCAGTCAGTCTCAGTCAGTCAGTTAGTCAGTCAGTCAGTCAGTCAGTCAGTCCAGTCTCAGTCAGTCAGGCAGTTAGTCAGTCAGTCTCGGTCAGTCAGTGAGTCAGTCAGTCAGTATCAGTCAGTCAGTGAGTCAGTCTGTCAGTCAGGCAGTATCAGTCAGGCAGTAAGACTCCGCTCGACAGAACTCCGATAGCCTAATGGCTAGACCGCTGGTCTTCCAAGCGAGTGGCCTGGGTTCGAGTCCCAGCCGGAGCGAATATCGTCAATGTATATAATTCTTTTCTAATTTGAAAATTCTTTTTTTTTTTTCAATTTCTTTCCTTTGCAATTATTGATTATTTATGTAGGGAAGAAAATTCTGAGTCAGTTTAATTTTTCGACACGAAGATTTCAAAGTGTTTAAATAAACAATTACCAAGGTGCATTTTTTGTTTTTATTATATTTAAAACTCCCACCGACAGAGCTCCCATAGACTAATGGCTAGAGTGTTAGGCTTCCAAGCGAGTGGCCCTGGGTTCGAGTCCCAGCCTGAACGAAAATCTTCAATGTATACTTTTAGTTTCTAATTTGAAATTTCTTCTTCTTTTTTTTTAATTTTTCTCTTTTGCGAATATTGATTATTTATGTAGGGAGAAAAATTCTGAGTCAGTTTAATTATTCGATCTGTAAATTTCAAAGTGTTTGAATCAATAATTACCAAGGTGCATTTTTTGTTTTTATTATATTTAAGACTTCCATCGACAGAGCTCCGATAGCCTAATGGCTAGACCGTTGGGTTCCAAGCGCGTGGTACTGGGTTCGAGTCCCGGCCGGAACGAAAATCTTCCATGTATATATTTCTGTTCTAATTTGAAGATTCTTTTTTTTTTCAATTTCTTTCTTTTGCAAATATGGATTATTTATGTACGGAAGAAAATTCGGAGTCAGTTTAATCATTCGACCTTTAGATTTCAAAGATTTTAGATCAATAATTACTAAGGTGCATTTTTTGTTTTTATTATAATTAAGACACCGATCAACAGAGATCCGATAGTATATTGGCGAGAGCGTTGGGCTTCCATGAGTGTCGCCCTGGGTTCAAATCCCAGCCGGAAAGGAAATCTTAAATGCAAATATTTTTTTCTAATTTTATAATTCTTTTTTTTTTATTTTTCCCTTTTGCGAAGTCAGTCAGTCAGTCTGACAGTCAATCAGTCAAGCACTCAGTCATTCAGTCTCAGTCAGTCAGTCCAGTCAGTCAGTCACTCAGTCAGTCAGTTAGTCCTTCAGCCAGTCAGTCAAGCAGTCAGTCATTTAGTCTCAGTCAGTCAGTCATTCAGTCAGTCAGGCAGTCAGTCAGTCAGTCGGTCAGTCCTGTGCAGTCAGTTAGTCACTAAAGCAGTCAGTCAGTCTCAGTCAGTCAGTCAGTCAGTCAGTCCAGTCCAGTCTCAGTCAGTCAGTCAGTCAGTCTCGGTCAGTCAGTCAGTCAGTCATTCAGTCAGTCAGTCAGTCAGGCAGTCAGTCAGTCGGTCAGCCTTATTCAGTCAGTCTGTCAGTCAGTCAGTCAGTCAGCCTTATTCAGTCAGTCTGTCAGTCATCCTTATTCAGTCAGTCTGTCAGTCAGTCAGTCGGTCAGTCCTGTCCAGTCAGTTAGTCAGTCAAGCAGTCAGTCAGGTAGTCAAGCAGTCAGTCAGTCAGTGTCAGTCAGTCATTTAGTCATTCAGTCAGTCAGTGAAATAGCCAGTCAGAGAGTCAAGCAGTCAGTCAGTCAGTCAGTCAGTCAGTCAGTCAGTCAGTCAGTCAGTCAGTCAGTCAGTCCAGTCTCAGTCAGTCAGGCAGTTAGTCAGTCAGTCTCGGTCAGTCAGTGAGTCAGTCAGTCAGTATCAGTCAGTCTGTCAGTCAGGCAGTATCAGTCAGGCAGTAAGACTCCGCTCGACAGAACTCCGATAGCCTAATGGCTAGACCGCTGGTCTTCCAAGCGAGTGGCTTGGGTTCGAGTCCCAGCCGGAGCGAATATCTCCAATGTATATATTTCTTTTCTAATTTGAAAATTCTTTTTTTTCAATTTCTTTCCTTTGCAATTATTGATTATTTATGTAGGGAAGAAAATTCTGAGTCAGTTTAATTTTTCGACACGAAGATTTCAAAGTGTTTAAATAAACAATTACCAAGGTGCATTTTTTGTTTTTATTATATTTAAAACTCCCACCGACAGAGCTCCCATAGACTAATGGCTAGAGTGTTAGGCTTCCAAGCGAGTGGCCCTGGGTTCGAGTGCCAGCCTGAACGAAAATCTTCAATGTATACTTTAGTTTCTAATTTGAAATTTCTTCTTCTTTTTTTTTTTACTTTTTCTCTTTTGCGAATATTGATTATTTATGTAGGGAGAAAAATTCTGAGTCAGTTTAATTATTCGACCTGTAAATTTCAAAGTGTTTGAATCAATAATTACCAAGGTGCATTTTTTGTTTTTATTATATTTAAGACTTCCATCGACAGAGCTCCGATAGCCTAATGGCTAGACCGTTGGGTTCCTAGCGCGTGGTACTGGGTACGAGTCCCGGCCGGAAAGGAAATCTTATATGCAAATATTTTTTTCTAATTTTATAATTCTTTTTTTTTTATTTTTCCCTTTTGCGAAGTCAGTCAGTCAGTCTGACAGTCAATCAGTCAAGCACTCAGTCATTCAGTCTCAGTCAGTCAGTCCAGTCAGTCAGTCACTCAGTCAGTCAGTTATTCCTTCAGCCAGTCAGTCAAGCAGTCAGTCATTTAGTCTCAGTCAGTCAGTCATTCAGTCAGTCAGTCAGGCAGTCAGTCAGTCAGTCAGTCGGTCAGTCCTGTGCAGTCAGTTAGTCACTAAAGCAGTCAGTCAGTCTCAGTCAGTCAGTCAGTCAGTCAGTCCAGTCCAGTCTCAGTCAGTCAGTCAGTCAGTCCAGTCCAGTCTCAGTCAGTCAGTCAGTCAGTCCAGTCCAGTCTCAGTCAGTCAGTCAGTCAGTCTCGGTCAGTCAGTCGGTCAGTCATTCAGTCAGTCAGTCAGTCTGTCAGTCAGTCAGTCAGTCAGCCTTATTCAGTCAGTCTGTCAGTCCTCCTTATTCAGTCAGTCTGTCAGTCAGTCAGACGGTCAGTCCTGTCCAGTCAGTTAGTCAGTCAAGCAGTCAGTCAGGTAGTCAAGCAGTCAGTCAGTCAGTGTCAGTCAGTCATTTAGTCATTCAGTCAGTCAGTGAAATAGCCAGTCAGAGAGTCAAGCAGTCAGTCAGTCAGTCTCAGTCAGTCAGTTAGTCAGTCAGTCAGTCAGTCAGTCAGTCAGTCCAGTCTCAGTCAGTCAGGCAGTTAGTCAGTCAGTCTCGGTCAGTCAGTGAGTCAGTCAGTCAGTATCAGTCAGTCAGTGAGTCAGTCTGTCAGATAGGCAGTATCAGTCAGGCAGTAAGACTCCGCTAGACAGAACTCCGATAGCCTAATGGCTAGACCGCTGGTCTTCCAAGCGAGTGGCCTGGGTTCGAGTCCCAGCCGGAGCGAATATCTTCAATGTATATATTTCTTTTCTAATTTGAAAATTCTTTTTTTTTTCAAATTCTTTCCTTTGCAATTATTGATTATTTATGTAGGGAAGAAAATTCTCCGTCAGTTTAATTTTTCGACACGAAGATTTCAAAGTGTTTAAATAAACAATTACCAAGGTGCATTTTTTGTTTTTATTATATTTAAAACTCCCACCGACAGAGCTCCCATAGACTAATGGCTAGAGTGTTAGGCTTCCAAGCGAGTGGCCCTGGGTTCGAGTCCCAGCCTGAACGAAAATCTTCAATGTATACTTTTAGTTTCTAATTTGAAATTTCTTCTTCTTTTTTTTTTAATTTTTCTCTTTTGCGAATATTGATTATTTATGTAGGGAGAAAAATTCTGAGTCAGTTTAATTATTCGACCTGTAAATTTCAAAGTGTTTGAATCAATAATTACCAAGGTGCATTTTTTGTTTTTATTATATTTAAGACTTCCATCGACAGAGCTCCGATAGCCTAATGGCTAGACCGTTGGGTTCCAAGCGCGTGGAACTGGGTTCGAGTCCCGGCCGGAACGAAAATCTTCCATGTACATATTTCTCTTCTAATTTGAAGATTCTTTTTTTTTTCAATTTCTTTCTTTTGCAAATATGGATTATTTATGTACGGAAGAAAATTCTGAGTCAGTTTAATCATTCGACCTTTAGATTTCAAAGATTTTAGATCAATAATTACTAAGGTGCATTTTTTGTTTTTATTATAATTAAGACACCGATCAACAGAGATCCGATAGTATATTGGCGAGAGCGTTGGGCTTCCATGAGTGTCGCCCTGGGTTCAAATCCCAGCCGGAAAGGAAATCTTAAATGCAAATATTTTTTTCTAATTTTATAATTCTTTTTTTTTTTATTTTTCCCTTTTGCGAAGTCAGTCAGTCAGTCTGACAGTCAATCAGTCAAGCACTCAGTCATTCAGTCTCAGTCAGTCAGTCCAGTCAGTCAGTCACTCAGTCAGTCAGTTAGTCCTTCAGCCAGTCAGTCAAGCAGTCAGTCATTTAGTCTCAGTCAGTCAGTCATTCAGTCAGTCAGTCAGTCAGTCAGTCGGTCAGTCCTGTGCAGTCAGTTAGTCACTAAAGCAGTCAGTCAGTCTCAGTCAGTCAGTCAGTCAGTCAGTCCAGTCCAGTCTCAGTCAGTCAGTCAGTCAGTCTCGGTCAGTCAGTCAGTCATTCAGTCAGTCAGTCAGTCAGGCAGTCAGTCAGTCGGTCAGCCTTATTCAGTCAGTCTGTCAGTCAGTCAGTCAGCCTTATTCAGTCAGTCTGTCAGTCATCCTTATTCAGTCAGTCTGTCAGTCAGTCAGTCGGTCAGTCCTGTCCAGTCAGTTAGTCAGTCAAGCAGTCAGTCAGGTAGTCAAGCAGTCAGTCAGTCAGTGTCAGTCAGTCATTTAGTCATTCAGTCAGTCAGTGAAATAGCCAGTCAGAGAGTCAAGCAGTCAGTCAGTCAGTCTCAGTCAGTCAGTTAGTCAGTCAGTCAGTCAGTCAGTCAGTCCAGTCTCAGTCAGTCAGGCAGTTAGTCAGTCAGTCTCGGTCAGTCAGTGAGTCAGTCAGTCAGTATCAGTCAGTCAGTGAGTCAGTCTGTCAGTCAGGCAGTATCAGTCAGGCAGTAAGACTCCGCTCGACAGAACTCCGATAGCCTAATGGCTAGACCGCTGGTCTTCCAAGCGAGTGGCCTGGGTTCGAGTCCCAGCCGGAGCGAATATCGTCAATGTATATAATTCTTTTCTAATTTGAAAATTCTTTTTTTTTTTTCAATTTCTTTCCTTTGCAATTATTGATTATTTATGTAGGGAAGAAAATTCTGAGTCAGTTTAATTTTTCGACACGAAGATTTCAAAGTGTTTAAATAAACAATTACCAAGGTGCATTTTTTGTTTTTATTATATTTAAAACTCCCACCGACAGAGCTCCCATAGACTAATGGCTAGAGTGTTAGGCTTCCAAGCGAGTGGCCCTGGGTTCGAGTCCCAGCCTGAACGAAAATCTTCAATGTATACTTTTAGTTTCTAATTTGAAATTTCTTCTTCTTTTTTTTTAATTTTTCTCTTTTGCGAATATTGATTATTTATGTAGGGAGAAAAATTCTGAGTCAGTTTAATTATTCGATCTGTAAATTTCAAAGTGTTTGAATCAATAATTACCAAGGTGCATTTTTTGTTTTTATTATATTTAAGACTTCCATCGACAGAGCTCCGATAGCCTAATGGCTAGACCGTTGGGTTCCAAGCGCGTGGTACTGGGTTCGAGTCCCGGCCGGAACGAAAATCTTCCATGTATATATTTCTGTTCTAATTTGAAGATTCTTTTTTTTTTCAATTTCTTTCTTTTGCAAATATGGATTATTTATGTACGGAAGAAAATTCGGAGTCAGTTTAATCATTCGACCTTTAGATTTCAAAGATTTTAGATCAATAATTACTAAGGTGCATTTTTTGTTTTTATTATAATTAAGACACCGATCAACAGAGATCCGATAGTATATTGGCGAGAGCGTTGGGCTTCCATGAGTGTCGCCCTGGGTTCAAATCCCAGCCGGAAAGGAAATCTTAAATGCAAATATTTTTTTCTAATTTTATAATTCTTTTTTTTTTATTTTTCCCTTTTGCGAAGTCAGTCAGTCAGTCTGACAGTCAATCAGTCAAGCACTCAGTCATTCAGTCTCAGTCAGTCAGTCCAGTCAGTCAGTCACTCAGTCAGTCAGTTAGTCCTTCAGCCAGTCAGTCAAGCAGTCAGTCATTTAGTCTCAGTCAGTCAGTCATTCAGTCAGTCAGGCAGTCAGTCAGTCAGTCGGTCAGTCCTGTGCAGTCAGTTAGTCACTAAAGCAGTCAGTCAGTCTCAGTCAGTCAGTCAGTCAGTCAGTCCAGTCCAGTCTCAGTCAGTCAGTCAGTCAGTCTCGGTCAGTCAGTCAGTCAGTCATTCAGTCAGTCAGTCAGTCAGGCAGTCAGTCAGTCGGTCAGCCTTATTCAGTCAGTCTGTCAGTCAGTCAGTCAGTCAGCCTTATTCAGTCAGTCTGTCAGTCATCCTTATTCAGTCAGTCTGTCAGTCAGTCAGTCGGTCAGTCCTGTCCAGTCAGTTAGTCAGTCAAGCAGTCAGTCAGGTAGTCAAGCAGTCAGTCAGTCAGTGTCAGTCAGTCATTTAGTCATTCAGTCAGTCAGTGAAATAGCCAGTCAGAGAGTCAAGCAGTCAGTCAGTCAGTCAGTCAGTCAGTCAGTCAGTCAGTCAGTCAGTCAGTCAGTCAGTCAGTCAGTCCAGTCTCAGTCAGTCAGGCAGTTAGTCAGTCAGTCTCGGTCAGTCAGTGAGTCAGTCAGTCAGTATCAGTCAGTCTGTCAGTCAGGCAGTATCAGTCAGGCAGTAAGACTCCGCTCGACAGAACTCCGATAGCCTAATGGCTAGACCGCTGGTCTTCCAAGCGAGTGGCTTGGGTTCGAGTCCCAGCCGGAGCGAATATCTCCAATGTATATATTTCTTTTCTAATTTGAAAATTCTTTTTTTTCAATTTCTTTCCTTTGCAATTATTGATTATTTATGTAGGGAAGAAAATTCTGAGTCAGTTTAATTTTTCGACACGAAGATTTCAAAGTGTTTAAATAAACAATTACCAAGGTGCATTTTTTGTTTTTATTATATTTAAAACTCCCACCGACAGAGCTCCCATAGACTAATGGCTAGAGTGTTAGGCTTCCAAGCGAGTGGCCCTGGGTTCGAGTGCCAGCCTGAACGAAAATCTTCAATGTATACTTTAGTTTCTAATTTGAAATTTCTTCTTCTTTTTTTTTTTACTTTTTCTCTTTTGCGAATATTGATTATTTATGTAGGGAGAAAAATTCTGAGTCAGTTTAATTATTCGACCTGTAAATTTCAAAGTGTTTGAATCAATAATTACCAAGGTGCATTTTTTGTTTTTATTATATTTAAGACTTCCATCGACAGAGCTCCGATAGCCTAATGGCTAGACCGTTGGGTTCCTAGCGCGTGGTACTGGGTACGAGTCCCGGCCGGAAAGGAAATCTTATATGCAAATATTTTTTTCTAATTTTATAATTCTTTTTTTTTTATTTTTCCCTTTTGCGAAGTCAGTCAGTCAGTCTGACAGTCAATCAGTCAAGCACTCAGTCATTCAGTCTCAGTCAGTCAGTCCAGTCAGTCAGTCACTCAGTCAGTCAGTTATTCCTTCAGCCAGTCAGTCAAGCAGTCAGTCATTTAGTCTCAGTCAGTCAGTCATTCAGTCAGTCAGTCAGGCAGTCAGTCAGTCAGTCAGTCGGTCAGTCCTGTGCAGTCAGTTAGTCACTAAAGCAGTCAGTCAGTCTCAGTCAGTCAGTCAGTCAGTCAGTCCAGTCCAGTCTCAGTCAGTCAGTCAGTCAGTCCAGTCCAGTCTCAGTCAGTCAGTCAGTCAGTCCAGTCCAGTCTCAGTCAGTCAGTCAGTCAGTCTCGGTCAGTCAGTCGGTCAGTCATTCAGTCAGTCAGTCAGTCTGTCAGTCAGTCAGTCAGTCAGCCTTATTCAGTCAGTCTGTCAGTCCTCCTTATTCAGTCAGTCTGTCAGTCAGTCAGTCGGTCAGTCCTGTCCAGTCAGTTAGTCAGTCAAGCAGTCAGTCAGGTAGTCAAGCAGTCAGTCAGTCAGTGTCAGTCAGTCATTTAGTCATTCAGTCAGTCAGTGAAATAGCCAGTCAGAGAGTCAAGCAGTCAGTCAGTCAGTCTCAGTCAGTCAGTTAGTCAGTCAGTCAGTCAGTCAGTCAGTCAGTCCAGTCTCAGTCAGTCAGGCAGTTAGTCAGTCAGTCTCGGTCAGTCAGTGAGTCAGTCAGTCAGTATCAGTCAGTCAGTGAGTCAGTCTGTCAGATAGGCAGTATCAGTCAGGCAGTAAGACTCCGCTCGACAGAACTCCGATAGCCTAATGGCTAGACCGCTGGTCTTCCAAGCGAGTGGCCTGGGTTCGAGTCCCAGCCGGAGCGAATATCTTCAATGTATATATTTCTTTTCTAATTTGAAAATTCTTTTTTTTTCAATTTCTTTCCTTTGCAATTATTGATTATTTATGTAGGGAAGAAAATTCTCCGTCAGTTTAATTTTTCGACACGAAGATTTCAAAGTGTTTAAATAAACAATTACCAAGGTGCATTTTTTGTTTTTATTATATTTAAAACTCCCACCGACAGAGCTCCCATAGACTAATCGCTAGAGTGTTAGGCTTCCAAGCGAGTGGCCCTGGGTTCGAGTCCCAGCCTGAACGAAAATCTTCAATGTATACTTTTAGTTTCTAATTTGAAATTTCTTCTTCTTTTTTTTTTAATTTTTCTCTTTTGCGAATATTGATGATTTATGTAGGGAGAAAAATTCTGAGTCAGTTTAATTATTCGACCTGTAAATTTCAAAGTGTTTGAATCAATAATTACCAAGGTGCATTTTTTGTTTTTATTATATTTAAGACTTCCATCGACAGAGCTCCGATAGCCTAATGGCTAGACCGTTGGGTTCCAAGCGCGTGGTACTGTGTTCGAGTCCCGGCCGGAATGTAAATCTTCCATGTATATATTTCTCTTCTAATTTGAAGATTCTTTTTTTTTTCAACTTCTTTCTTTTGCAAATATGGATTATTTATGTACGGAAGAAAATTCTGGGTCAGTTTAATCATTCGACCTTTAGATTTCAAAGATTTTAGATCAATAATTACTAAGGTGCATTTTTTGTTTTTATTATAATTAAGACACCGATCAACAGAGATCCGATAGTATATTGGCGAGAGCGTTGGGCTTCCATGAGTGTCGCCCTGGGTTCAAATCCCAGCCGGAAAGGAAATCTTAAATGCAAATATTTTTTTCTAATTTTATAATTCTTTTTTTTTTATTTTTCGCTTTTGCGAAGTCAGTCAGTCAGTCTGACAGTCAATCAGTCAAGCACTCAGTCATTCAGTCTCAGTCAGTCAGTCCAGTCAGTCAGTCACTCAGTCAGTCAGTTAGTCCTTCAGCCAGTCAGTCAAGCAGTCAGTCATTTAGTCTCAGTCAGTCAGTCATTCAGTCAGTCAGTCAGTCAGGCAGTCAGTCAGTCAGTCAGTCGGTCAGTCCTGTGCAGTCAGTTAGTCACTAAAGCAGTCAGTCAGTCTCAGTCAGTCAGTCAGTCCAGTCCAGTCTCAGTCAGTCAGTCAGTCAGTCTCGGTCAGTCATTCAGTCAGTCATTCAGTCAGTCAGTCAGTCAGGCAGTCAGTCAGTCGGTCAGCCTTATTCAGTCAGTCTGTCAGTCAGTCAGTCAGTCAGCCTTATTCAGTCAGTCTGTCAGTCATCCTTATTCAGTCAGTCTGTCAGTCAGTCAGTCGGTCAGTCCTGTCCAGTCAGTTAGTCAGTCAAGCAGTCAGTCAGGTAGTCAAGCAGTCAGTCAGTCAGTGTCAGTCAGTCATTTAGTCATTCAGTCAGTCAGTGAAATAGCCAGTCAGAGAGTCAAGCAGTCAGTCAGTCAGTCTCAGTCAGTCAGTTAGTCAGTCAGTCAGTCAGTCAGTCAGTCAGTCAGTCCAGTCTCAGTCAGTCAGGCAGTTAGTCAGTCAGTCTCGGTCAGTCAGTGTGTCAGTCAGTCAGTATCAGTCAGTCAGTGAGTCAGTCTGTCAGTCAGGCAGTATCAGTCAGGCAGTGAGACTCCGCTCGACAGAACTCCGATAGCCTAATGGCTAGACCGCTGGTCTTCCAAGCGAGTGGCCTGGGTTCGAGTCCCAGCCGGAGCGAATATCTTCAATGTATATATTTATTTTCTAATTTGAAAATTCTTTTTTTTTCAATTTCTTTCCTTTGCAATTATTGATTATTTATGTAGGGAAGAAAATTCTGAGTCAGTTTAATTTTTCGACACGAAGATTTCAAAGTGTTTAAATAAACAATTACCAAGGTGCATTTTTTGTTTTTATTATATTTAAAACTCCCACCGACAGAGCTCCCATAGACTAATGGCTAGAGTGTTAGGCTTCCAAGCGAGTGGCCCTGGGTTCGAGTCCCAGCCTGAACGAAAATCTTCAATGTATACTTTTAGTTTCTAATTTGAAATTTCTTCTTCTTTTTTTTTTAATTTTTCTCTTTTGCGAATATTGATTATTTATGTAGGGAGAAAAATTCTGAGTCAGTTTAATTATTCGACCTGTAAATTTCAAAGTGTTTGAATCAATAATTACCAAGGTGCATTTTTGGTTTTTATTATATTTAAGACTTCCATCGACAGAGCTCCGATAGCCTAATGGCTAGACCGTTGGGTTCCAAGCGCTCGGTACTGGGTTCGAGTCCCGGCCGGAACGAAAATCTTCCATGTATATATTTCTCTTCTAATTTGAAGATTCTTTTTTTTTTCAATTTCTTTCTTTTGCAAATATGGATTATTTATGTACGGAAGAAAATTCTGAGTCAGTTTAATCATTCGACCTTTAGATTTCAAAGATTTTAGATCAATAATTACTAAGGTGCATTTTTTGTTTTTATTATATTTAAAACTCCCACCGACAGAGCTCCCATAGACTAATGGCTAGAGTGTTAGGCTTCCAAGCGAGTGGCCCTGGGTTCGAGTCCCAGCCTGAACGAAAATCTTCAATGTATACTTTTAGTTTCTAATTTGAAATTTCTTCTTCTTTTTTTTTTAATTTTTCTCTTTTGCGAATATTGATTATTTATGTAGGGAGAAAAATTCGGTACAGATGTGATATACCCCCCCATTTGGCGACATCCGATTTTTTGCACAAAATTGAAATATTTTTCTCGCCAATGAGGCGATAAATTTTTAAGCATGGCATCCCTGGTGAAACTAACCTGTGGTTGGCAACGCGAAGGCAAACTTGTCCGAACTTGTTTACTTGGGTTCTTGGTTTTACGCAGGAGAGATACGTGTTGTTTTGTGCAATATACCTTACAGGAATGCTTATTTTGTGTTAGTTTAGATTCAGTAGTTGTGTTTTGAAGTAAAAACATTAGAAAATGCCAGTTTCTTCAAACTTGAAGGTTAATTAAAAGTTAACTCCAACGTGGTGTGTATCTATAACGCGCCATTGTCAGATGATATTTTGTTTTGGACTGAGTGTGAGGATTTATACCATAAAAAGGTAAGTTCTTTATTTTAGAATTCACATAAAAATTCTCACTTCGGAAATTCTTTGTTTTTTACAAATCCTTGAGGGGTTCTTGTAGCTTTTAACTTTATTTTTACTGTATGTTAATTAATTTTACAAAAATAGTTTGGTTATTTTGTTCTAAAAGTTAATCCTTATCGATGCCACGAATTATTTAGACATTAACGTGCCTCCTTTAGGTACTGAATTTTAAGTTAACAATTGAAAGTTCTTTCGGTTGTACTCTTAAAAATGCTGAATTTTATTAATAAATCTGCACAATAATGGTGCATATTTCACACTTAAAACTGTCATTATTGTACACTGAACGGAAGGAGCCACCCTTGGGTGTACATACACATGAATATGCATAATATACATAAATATACATAATTGTGACCATACTCCGACTGTAATGTATATTAACAGTCGGAGGGATAACGGACCGAGCGAAGCGAGGTCCTGGCGAGCCCGAGGTCTCATAGTACTTTCGTAATGAGACCGAGGCAGGGCCGGCGAGCCGAGGTCTCATTACGAAAGTACTATGAGACCGAGGGCTCGTATCCCGGAGAAATGATGAAAAAAAATTAATGCATTAATTTCGACTTGTAATTAATACAATAATTTATTTCATTGTATTTTAATATGTTTACAAAAAACCCCGGCCCTGTACATTTTTGAAGCATATATTCGTGATATTTTTTGTTGTGCTTTTATGTTGTTTTTATATATATTGTGTTCTGAAGTGCTTTGATCATGTTTTTTTATCTGATTTTTTCCTGTTGGCGCTAAAAAAGCATCGCTAAGAACGATGTATGACGTATGTCGTCATACATCGTTTTCTTGGCGACGCTTTCTTGGCGCCAACAGGAAAAAGTCGCCAAGGGTGGGGTATATCACATCAGTTCCAAAAATTCTGAGTCAGTTTAATTATTCGACCTGTAAATTTCAAAGTGTTTGAATCAATAATTACCAAGGTGCATTTTTGGTTTTTATTATATTTAAGACTTCCATCGACAGAGCTCCGATAGCCTAATGGCTAGACCGTTGGGTTCCAAGCGCTCGGTACTGGGTTCGAGTCCCGGCCGGAACGAAAATCTTCCATGTATATATTTCTCTTCTAATTTGAAGATTCTTTTTTTTTTCAATTTCTTTCTTTTGCAAATATGGATTATTTATGTACGGAAGAAAATTCTGAGTCAGTTTAATCATTCGACCTTTAGATTTCAAAGATTTTAGATCAATAATTACTAAGGTGCATTTTTTGTTTTTATTATAATTATGACACCGATCAACAGAGATCCGATAGTATATTGGCGAGAGCGTTGGGCTTCCATGGGTGTCGCCCTGGGTTCAAATCCCAGCCGGAAAGGAAATCTTAAATGCAAATATTTTTTTCTAATTTTATAATTCTTTTTTTTTTATTTTTCGCTTTTGCGAAGTCAGTCAGTCAGTCTGACAGTCAATCAGTCAAGCACTCAGTCATTCAGTCTCAGTCAGTCAGTCCAGTCAGTCAGTCACTCAGTCAGTCAGTTAGTCCTTCAGCCAGTCAGTCAAGCAGTCAGTCATTTAGTCTCAGTCAGTCAGTCAGGCAGTCAGTCCTGTGCAGTCAGTTAGTCACTAAAGCAGTCAGACCGTCTCAGTCAGTCAGTCAGTCCAGTCCAGGCTCAGTCAGTCAGTCAGTCAGTCAGTCTCGGTCAGTCAGTCAGTCAGTCATTCAGTCAGTCAGTCAGTCAGGCAGTCAGTCAGTCGGTCAGCCTTATTCAGTCAGTCTGTCAGTCAGTCAGTCAGTCAGCCTTATTCAGTCAGTCTGTCAGTCATCCTTATTCAGTCAGTCTGTCAGTCTGTCAGTCATCCTTATTCAGTCAGTCTGTCAGTCGGTCAGTCCTGTCCAGTCAGTTAGTCAGTCAAGCAGTCAGTCAGGTAGTCAAGCAGTCAGTCAGTCAGTGTCAGTCAGTCATTTAGTCATTCAGTCAGTCAGTGAAATAGCCAGTCAGAGAGTCAAGCAGTCAGTCAGTCAGTCTCAGTCAGTCAGTTAGTCAGTCAGTCAGTCAGTCAGTCAGTCCAGTCTCAGTCAGTCAGGCAGTTAGTCAGTCAGTCTCGGTCAGTCAGTGAGTCAGTCAGTCAGTCAGGCAGTATCAGTCAGGCAGTAAGACTCCGCTCGACAGAACTCCGATAGCCTAATGGCTAGACCGCTGGTCTTCCAAGCGAGTGGCCTGGGTTCGAGTCCCAGCCGGAGCGAATATCTTCAATGTATATATTTCTTTTCTAATTTGAAAATTCTTTTTTTTTTCAATTTCTTTCCTTTGCAATTATTGATTATTTATGTAGGGAAGAAAATTCTGAGTCAGTTTAATTTTTCGACACGAAGATTTCAAAGTGTTTAAATAAACAATTACCAAGGTGCATTTTTTGTTTTTATTATATTTAAAACTCCCACCGACAGAGCTCCCATAGACTAATGGCTAGAGTGTTAGGCTTCCAAGCGAGTGGCCCTGGGTTCGAGTCCCAGCCTGAACGAAAATCTTCAATGTATACTTTTAGTTTCTAATTTGAAATTTCTTCTTCTTTTTTCTTTAATTTTTCTCTTTTGCGAATATTGATTATTTATGTAGGGAGAAAAATTCTGAGTCAGTTTAATTATTCGACCTGTAAATTTCAAAGTGTTTGAATCAATAATTACCAAGGTGCATTTTTTGTTTTTATTATATTTAAGACTTCCATCGACAGAGCTCCGATAGCCTAATGGCTAGACCGTTGGGTTCCAAGCGCGTGGTACTGTGTTCGAGTCCCGGCCGGAACGAAAATCTTCCATGTATATATTTCTCTTCTAATTTGAAGATTCTTTTTTTTTTCAATTTCTTTCTTTTGCAAATATGGATTATTTATGTACGGAAGAAAATTCTGAGTCAGTTTAATCATTCGACCTTTAGATTTCAAAGATTTTAGATCAATAATTACTAAGGTGCATTTTTTGTTTTTATTATAATTAAGACACCGATCAACAGAGATCCGATAGTATATTGGCGAGAGCGTTGGGCTTCCATGAGTGTCGCCCTGGGTTCAAATCCCAGCCGGAAAGGAAATCTAAAATGCAAATATTTTTTTCTAATTTTATAATTCTTTTTTTTTTATTTTTCGCTTTTGCGAAGTCAGTCAGTCAGTCTGACAGTCAATCAGTCAAGCACTCAGTCATTCAGTCTCAGTCAGTCAGTCCAGTCAGTCAGTCACTCAGTCAGTCAGTTAGTCCTTCAGCCAGTCAGTCAAGCAGTCAGTCATTTAGTCTCAGTCAGTCAGTCATTCAGTCAGTCAGTCAGGCAGTCAGTCAGTCAGTCAGTCGGTCAGTCCTGTGCAGTCAGTTAGTCACTAAAGCAGTCAGTCAGTCTCAGTCAGTCAGTCAGTCCAGTCCAGTCTCAGTCAGTCAGTCAGTCAGTCTCGGTCAGTCATTCAGTCAGTCATTCAGTCAGTCAGTCAGTCAGGCAGTCAGTCAGTCGGTCAGCCTTATTCAGTCAGTCTGTCAGTCAGTCAGTCAGTCAGCCTTATTCAGTCAGTCTGTCAGTCATCCTTATTCAGTCAGTCTGTCAGTCAGTCAGTCGGTCAGTCCTGTCCAGTCAGTTAGTCAGTCAAGCAGTCAGTCAGGTAGTCAAGCAGTCAGTCAGTCAGTGTCAGTCAGTCATTTAGTCATTCAGTCAGTCATTCAGTCAGTCAGTCAGGCAGTCAGTCAGTCAGTCAGTCGGTCAGTCCTGTGCAGTCAGTTAGTCACTAAAGCAGTCAGTCAGTCTCAGTCAGTCAGTCAGTCCAGTCCAGTCTCAGTCAGTCAGTCAGTCAGTCTCGGTCAGTCATTCAGTCAGTCATTCAGTCAGTCAGTCAGTCAGGCAGTCAGTCAGTCGGTCAGCCTTATTCAGTCAGTCTGTCAGTCAGTCAGTCAGTCAGCCTTATTCAGTCAGTCTGTCAGTCATCCTTATTCAGTCAGTCTGTCAGTCAGTCAGTCGGTCAGTCCTGTCCAGTCAGTTAGTCAGTCAAGCAGTCAGTCAGGTAGTCAAGCAGTCAGTCAGTCAGTGTCAGTCAGTCATTTAGTCATTCAGTCAGTCAGTGAAATAGCCAGTCAGAGAGTCAAGCAGTCAGTCAGTCAGTCTCAGTCAGTCAGTTAGTCAGTCAGTCAGTCAGTCAGTCAGTCAGTCAGTGAGTCAGTCAGTCAGTATCAGTCAGTCAGTGAGTCAGTCTGTCAGTCAGGCAGTATCAGTCAGGCAGTGAGACTCCGCTCGACAGAACTCCGATAGCCTAATGGCTAGACCGCTGGTCTTCCAAGCGAGTGTCCTGGGTTCGAGTCCCAGCCGGAGCGAATATCTTCAATGTATATATTTATTTTCTAATTTGAAAATTCTTTTTTTTTTCAATTTCTTTCCTTTGCAATTATTGATTATTTATGTAGGGAAGAAAATTCTGAGTCAGTTTAATTTTTCGACACGAAGATTTCAAAGTGTTTAAATAAACAATTACCAAGGTGCATTTTTTGTTTTTATTATATTTAAAACTCCCACCGACAGAGCTCCCATAGACTAATGGCTAGAGTGTTAGGCTTCCAAGCGAGTGGCCCTGGGTTCGAGTCCCAGCCTGAACGAAAATCTTCAATGTATACTTTTAGTTTCTAATTTGAAATTTCTTCTTCTTTTTTTTTTAATTTTTCTCTTTTGCGAATATTGATTATTTATGTAGGGAGAAAAATTCTGAGTCAGTTTAATTATTCGACCTGTAAATTTCAAAGTGTTTGAATCAATAATTACCAAGGTGCATTTTTGGTTTTCATTATATTTAAGACTTCCATCGACAGAGCTCCGATAGCCTAATGGCTAGACCGTTGGGTTCCAAGCGCTCGGTACTGGGTTCGAGTCCCGGCCGGAACGAAAATCTTCCATGTATATATTTCTCTTCTAATTTGAAGATTCTTTTTTTTTTCAATTTCATTCTTTTGCAAATATGGATTATTTATGTACGGAAGAAAATTCTGAGTCAGTTTAATCATTCGACCTTTAGATTTCAAAGATTTTAGATCAATAATTACTAAGGTGCATTTTTTGTTTTTATTATAATTAAGACACCGATCAACAGAGATCCGATAGTATATTGGCGAGAGCGTTGGGCTTCCATGGGTGTCGCCCTGGGTTCAAATCCCAGCCGGAAAGGAAATCTTAAATGCAAATATTTTTTTCTAATTTTATAATTCTTTTTTTTTTATTTTTCGCTTTTGCGAAGTCAGTCAGTCAGTCTGACAGTCAATCAGTCAAGCACTCAGTCATTCAGTCTCAGTCAGTTAGTCCAGTCAGTCAGTCACTCAGTCAGTCAGTTAGTCCTTCAGCCAGTCAGTCAAGCAGTCAGTCATTTAGCCTCAGTCAGTCAGTCATTCAGTCAGTCAGTCAGTCAGGCAGTCAGTCCTGTGCAGTCAGTTAGTCACTAAAGCAGTCAGTCCGTCTCAGTCAGTCAGTCAGTCCAGTCCAGGCTCAGTCAGTCAGTCAGTCAGTCAGTCTCGGTCAGTCAGTCAGTCAGTCATTCAGTCAGTCAGTCAGGCAGTCAGTCAGTCGGTCAGCCTTATTCAGTCAGTCTGTCAGTCAGTCAGTCAGTCAGCCTTATTCAGTCAGTCTGTCAGTCATCCTTATTCAGTCAGTCTGTCAGTCGGTCAGTCCTGTCCAGTCAGTTAGTCAGTCAAGCAGTCAGTCAGGTAGTCAAGCAGTCAGTCAGTCAGTGTCAGTCAGTCATTTAGTCATTCAGTCAGTCAGTGAAATAGCCAGTCAGAGAGTCAAGCAGTCAGTCAGTCAGTCTCAGTCAGTCAGTTAGTCAGTCAGTCAGTCAGTCCAGTCTCAGTCAGTCAGGCAGTTAGTCAGTCAGTCTCGGTCAGTCAGTGAGTCAGTCAGTCAGTCAGGCAGTATCAGTCAGGCAGTAAGACTCCGCTCGACAGAACTCCGATAGCCTAATGGCTAGACCGCTGGTCTTCCAAGCGAGTGGCCTGGGTTCGAGTCCCAGCCGGAGCGAATATCTTCAATGTATATATTTCTTTTCTAATTTGAAAATTCTTTTTTTTTTCAATTTCTTTCCTTTGCAATTATTGATTATTTATGTAGGGAAGAAAATTCTGAGTCAGTTTAATTTTTCGACACGAAGATTTCAAAGTGTTTAAATAAACAATTACCAAGGTGCATTTTTTGTTTTTATTATATTTAAAACTCCCACCGACAGAGCTCCCATAGACTAATGGCTAGAGTGTTAGGCTTCCAAGCGAGTGGCCCTGGGTTCGAATCCCAGCCTGAACGAAAATCTTCAATGTATACTTTTAGTTTCTAATTTGAAATTTCTTCTTCTTTTTTTTTTAATTTTTCTCTTTTGCGAATATTGATTATTTATGTAGGGAGAAAAATTCTGAGTCAGTTTAATTATTCGACCTGTAAATTTCAAAGTGTTTGAATCAATAATTACCAAGGTGCATCTTTTGTTTTTATTATATTTAAGACTTCCATCGTCAGAGCTCCGATAGCCTAATGGCTAGACCGTTGGGTTCCTAGCGCGTGGTACTGGGTTCGAGTCCCGGCCGGAAAGGAAATCTTAAATGCAAATATTTTTTTCTAATTTTATAATTATTTTTTTTTTTATTTTTCCCTTTTGCGAAGTCAGTCAGTCAGTCTGACAGTCAATCAGTCAAGCACTCAGTCATTCAGTCTCAGTCAGTCAGTCCAGTCAGTCAGTCACTCAGTCAGTCAGTTAGTCCTTCAGCCAGTCAGTCAAGCAGTCAGTCATTTAGTCTCAGTCAGTCAGTCATTCAGTCAGTCAGTCAGTCAGGCAGTCAGTCAGTCAGTCAGTCGGTCAGTCCTGTGCAGTCAGTTAGTCACTAAAGCAGTCAGTCAGTCTCAGTCAGTCAGTCAGTCCAGTCCAGTCTCAGTCAGTCAGTCAGTCAGTCATTCAGTCAGTCAGTCAGTCGGTCAGCCTTATTCAGTCAGTCTGTCAGTCAGTCAGTCAGTCAGCCTTATTCAGTCAGTCTGTCAGTCAGTCAGTCAGTCAGCCTTATTCAGTCAGTCTGTCAGTCATCCTTATTCAGTCAGTCTGTCAGTCAGTCAGTCGGTCAGTCCTGTCCAGTCAGTTAGTCAGTCAAGCAGTCAGTCAGGTAGTCAAGCAGTCAGTCAGTCAGTGTCAGTCAGTCATTTAGTCATTCAGTCAGTCAGTGAAATAGCCAGTCAGAGAGTCAAGCAGTCAGTCAGTCAGTGTCAGTCAGTCATTTAGTCATTCAGTCAGTCAGTGAAATAGCCAGTCAGAGAGTCAAGCAGTCAGTCAGTCAGTCTCAGTCAGTCAGTTAGTCAGTCAGTCAGTCAGTCCAGTCTCAGTCAGTCAGGCAGTTAGTCAGTCAGTCTCGGTCAGTCAGTGAGTCAGTCAGTCAGTCAGGCAGTATCAGTCAGGCAGTAAGACTCCGCTCGACAGAACTCCGATAGCCTAATGGCTAGACCGCTGGTCTTCCAAGCGAGTGGCCTGGGTTCGAGTCCCAGCCGGAGCGAATATCTTCAATGTATATATTTCTTTTCCAATTTGAAAATTCTCTTTTTTTTCAATTTTTTTTCTTTTGCAAATATTGATTATTTATGTAGGGAAGAAAATTCTGAGTCAGTTTAATTTTTCGAAACGTAGAATTCAAAGCGTTTAGATAAATAATTACCAAGGTGCATTTTTTGATTTTATTATATTTAAAACTCCGACCGTCAGAGCTCTGTTAGACTAATGGCTAGAGTGGTGGGCTTCCAAGCGAGTGGCCCTGGGTTCGAGTCCCAGCCTGAGCGAAAATCTTCAATTTATATTGTTAGTTTCTAATTTGAAATTTCTTCTTCTTTTTTTTTAATTTTTCTCTTTTGCGAATATTGATTATTTATGTAGGGAGAAAAATTCTGAGTCAGTTTAATTATTCGACCTGTAAATTTCAAAGTGTTTGAATCAATAATTACCAAGGTGCATTTTTTGTTTTTATTATATTTAAGACTTCCATCGACAGAGCTCCGATAGCCTAATGGCTAGACCGTTGGGTTCCAAGCGCTCGGTACTGGGTTCGAGTCCCGGCCGGAACGAAAATCTTCCATGTATATATTTCTCTTCTAATTTGAAGATTCTTTTTTTTTTCAATTTCTTTCTTTTGCAAATATGGATTATTTATGTACGGAAGAAAATTCTGAGTCAGTTTAATCATTCGACCTTTAGATTTCAAAGATTTTAGATCAATAATTACTAAGGTGCATTTTTTGTTTTTATTATAATTAAGACACCGATCAACAGAGATCCGATAGTATATTGGCGAGAGCGTTGGGCTTCCATGAGTGTCGCCCTGGGATCAAATCCCAGCCGGAAAGGAAATCTTAAATGCAAATATTTTTTTCTAATTTTATAATTCTTTTTTTTTTATTTTTCGCTTTTGCGAAGTCAGTCAGTCAGTCTGACAGTCAATCAGTCAAGCACTCAGTCATTCAGTCTCAGTCAGTCAGTCCAGTCAGTCAGTCACTCAGTCAGTCAGTTAGTCCTTCAGCCAGTCAGTCAAGCAGTCAGTCATTTAGTCTCAGTCAGTCAGTCATTCAGTCAGTCAGTCAGTCAGGCAGTCAGTCAGTCAGTCAGTCGGTCAGTCCTGTGCAGTCAGTTAGTCACTAAAGCAGTCAGTCAGTCTCAGTCAGTCAGTCAGTCCAGTCCAGTCTCAGTCAGTCAGTCAGTCAGTCTCGGTCAGTCAGTCAGTCAGTCATTCAGTCAGTCAGTCAGTCAGGCAGTCAGTCAGTCGGTCAGCCTTATTCAGTCAGTCTGTCAGTCAGTCAGTCAGTCAGCCTTATTCAGTCAGTCTGTCAGTCATCCTTATTCAGTCAGTCTGTCAGTCAGTCAGTCGGTCAGTCCTGTCCAGTCAGTTAGTCAGTCAAGCAGTCAGTCAGGTAGTCAAGCAGTCAGTCAGTCAGTGTCAGTCAGTCATTTAGTCATTCAGTCAGTCAGTGAAATAGCCAGTCAGAGAGTCAAGCAGTCAGTCAGTCAGTCTCAGTCAGTCAGTTAGTCAGTCAGTCAGTCAGTCAGTCAGTCCAGTCTCAGTCAGTCAGGCAGTTAGTCAGGCAGTCTCGGTCAGTCAGTGAGTCAGTCAGTCAGTATCAGTCAGTCAGTGAGTCAGTCTGTCAGTCAGGCAGTATCAGTCAGGCAGTAAGACTCCGCTCGACAGAACTCCGATAGCCTAATGGCTAGACCGCTGGTCTTCCAAGCGAGTGGCCTGGGTTCGAGTCCCAGCCGGAGCGAATATCTTCAATGTATATATTTCTTTTCTAATTTGAAAATTCTTTTTTTTTCAATTTCTTTCCTTTGCAATTATTGATTATTTATGTAGGGAAGAAAATTCTGAGTCAGTTTAATTTTTCGACACGAAGATTTCAAAGTGTTTAAATAAACAATTACCAAGGTGCATTTTTTGTTTTTATTATATTTAAAACTCCCACCGACAGAGCTCCCATAGACTAATGGCTAGAGTGTTAGGCTTCCAAGCGAGTGGCCCTGGGTTCGAGTCCCAGCCTGAACGAAAATCTCCAATGTATACTTTTAGTTTCTAATTTGAAATTTCTTCTTCTTTTTTTTTTTAATTTTTCTCATTTGCGAATATTGATTATTTATGTAGGGAGAAAAATTCTGAGTCAGTTTAATTATTCGACCTGTAAATTTCAAAGTGTTTGAATCAATAATTACCAAGGTGCATTTTTTGTTTTTATTATATTTAAGACTTCCATCGACAGAGCTCCGATAGCCTAATGGCTAGACCGTTGGGTTCCAAGCGCGTGGTACTGGGTTCGAGTCCCGGCCGGAACGAAAATCTTCCATGTATATATTTCTCTTCTAATTTGAAGATTCTTTTTTTTTTCAATTTCTTTCTTTTGCAAATATGGATTATTTATGTACGGAAGAAAATTCTGAGTCAGTTTAATCATTCGACCTTTAGATTTCAAAGATTTTAGATCAATAATTACTAAGGTGCATTTTTTGTTTTTATTATAATTAAGACACCGATCAACAGAGATCCGATAGTATATTGGCGAGAGCGTTTGGCTTCCATGAGTGTCTCCCTGGGTTCAAATCCCAGCCGGAAAGGAAATCTTAAATGCAAATATTTTTTTCTAATTTTATAATTCTTTTTTTTTTTATTTTTCGCTTTTGCGAAGTCAGTCAGTCAGTCTGACAGTCAATCAGTCAAGCACTCAGTCATTCAGTCTCAGTCAGTCAGTCCAGTCAGTCAGTCACTCAGTCAGTCAGTTAGTCCTTCAGCCAGTCAGTCAAGCAGTCAGTCATTTAGTCTCAGTCAGTCAGTCATTCAGTCAGTCAGTCAGTCAGGCAGTCAGTCCTGTGCAGTCAGTTAGTCACTAAAGCAGTCAGTCAGTCTCAGTCAGTCAGTCAGTCCAGTCCAGTCTCAGTCAGTCAGTCAGTCAGTCTCGGTCAGTCAGTCAGTCAGTCATTCAGTCAGTCAGTCAGTCAGGCAGTCAGTCAGTCGGTCAGCCTTATTCAGTCAGTCTGTCAGTCAGTCAGTCAGTCAGCCTTATTCAGTCAGTCTGTCAGTCATCCTTATTCAGTCAGTCTGTCAGTCAGTCAGTCGGTCAGTCCTGTCCAGTCAGTTAGTCAGTCAAGCAGTCAGTCAGGTAGTCAAGCAGTCAGTCAGTCAGTGTCAGTCAGTCATTTAGTCATTCAGTCAGTCAGTGAAATAGCCAGTCAGAGAGTCAAGCAGTCAGTCAGTCAGTCTCCGTCAGTCAGTTAGTCAGTCAATCAGTCAGTCAGTCAGTCCAGTCTCAGTCAGTCAGGCAGTTAGTCAGTCAGTCTCGGTCAGTCAGTGAGTCAGTCACTCAGTATCAGTCAGTCAGTGAGTCAGTCTGTCAGTCAGGCAGTATCAGTCAGGCAGTAAGACTCCTCTCGACAGAACTCCGATAGCCTAATGGCTAGACCGCTGGTCTTCCAAGCGAGTGGCCTGGGTTCGAGTCCCAGCCGGAGCGAATATCTTCAATGTATATATTTCTTTTCTAATTTGAAAATTCTTTTTTTTTTCAATTTCTTTCCTTTGCAATTATTGATTATTTATGTAGGGAAGAAAATTCTGAGTCAGTTTAATTTTTCGACACGAAGATTTCAAAGTGTTTAAATAAACAATTACCAAGGTGCATTTTTTGTTTTTATTATATTTAAAACTCCCACCGACAGAGCTCCCATAGACTAATGGCTAGAGTGTTAGGCTTCCAAGCGAGTGGCCCTGGGTTCGAGTCCCAGCCTGAACGAAAATCTTCAATATATACTTTTAGTTTCTTATTTGAAATTTCTTCTTCTTTTTTTTTTAATTTTTCTCTTTTGCGAATATTGATTATTTATGTAGGGAGAAAAATTCTGAGTCAGTTTAATTATTCGACCTGTAAATTTCAAAGTGTTTGAATCAATAATTACCAAGGTGCATCTTTTGTTTTTATTATATTTAAGACTTCCATCGACAGAGCTCCGATAGCCTAATGGCTAGACCGTTGTGTTCCTAGCGCGTGGTACTGGGTTCGAGTCCCGGCCGGAACGAAAATCTGCCATGTATATATTTCTCTTCTAATTTGAAGATTCTTTTTTTTTCAATTTCTTTCTTTTGCAAATATGGATTATTTATGTACGGAAGAAAATTCTGAGTCAGTTTAATCATTCGACCTTTGGATTTCAAAGATTTTAGATCAATAATTACTAAGGTGCATTTTTTGTTTTTATTATAATTAAGACACCGATCAACAGAGATCCGATAGTATATTGGCGAGAGCGTTGGGCTTCCATGAGTGTCGCCCTGGGTTCAAATCCCAGCCGGAAAGGAAATCTTAAATGCAAATATTTTTTTCTAATTTTATAATTCTTTTTTTTTTATTTTTCCCTTTTGCGAAGTCAGTCAGTCAGTCTGACAGTCAATCAGTCAAGCACTCAGTCATTCAGTCTCAGTCAGTCAGTCCAGTCAGTCAGTCACTCAGTCAGTCAGTTAGTCCTTCAGCCAGTCAGTCAAGCAGTCAGTCATTTAGTCTCAGTCAGTCAGTCATTCAGTCAGTCAGTCAGTCAGGCAGTCAGTCAGTCAGTCAGTCGGTCAGTCCTGTGCAGTCAGTTAGTCACTAAAGCAGTCAGTCAGTCTCAGTCAGTCAGTCAGTCAGTCAGTCCAGTCCAGTCTCAGTCAGTCAGTCAGTCAGTCTCGGTCAGTCAGTCAGTCATTCAGTCAGTCAGTCAGTCAGGCAGTCAGTCAGTCGGTCAGCCTTATTCAGTCAGTCTTTCAGTCAGTCAGTCAGTCAGCCTTATTCAGTCAGTCTGTCAGTCAGTCAGTCTGTCAGTCAGTCAGTCGGTCAGTCCTGTCCAGTCAGTTAGTCAGTCAAGCAGTCAGTCAGGTAGTCAAGCAGTCAGTCAGTCACAGTCAGTCATTTAGTCATTCAGTCAGTCAGTGAAATAGCCAGTCAGAGAGTCAAGCAGTCAGTCAGTCAGTCTCAGTCAGTCAGTTAGTCAGTCAGTCAGTCAGTCAGTCAGTCAGTCAGTCCAGTCTCAGTCAGTCAGGCAGTTAGTCAGTCAGTCTCGGTCAGTCAGTGAGTCAGTCAGTCAGTATCAGTCAGTCAGTGAGTCAGTCTGTCAGTCAGGCAGTATCAGTCAGGCAGTAAGACTCCGCTCGACAGAACTCCGATAGCCTAATGGCTAGACCGCTGGTCTTCCAAGCGAGTGGCCTGGGTTCGAGTCCCAGCCGGAGCGAATATCTTCAATGTATATATTTCTTTTCTAATTTGAAAATTCTTTATTTTCAATTTCTTTCCTTTGCAATTATTGATTATTTATGTAGGGAAGAAAATTCTGAGTCAGTTTAATTTTTCGACACGAAGATTTCAAAGTGTTTAAATAAACAATTACCAAGGTGCATTTTTTGTTTTTATTATATTTAAAACTCCCACCGACAGAGCTCCCATAGACTAATGGCTAGAGTGTTAGGCTTCCAAGCGAGTGGCCCTGGGTTCGAGTCTCAGCCTGAACGAAAATCTTCAATGTATACTTTAGTTTCTAATTTGAAATTTCTTCTTCTTTTTTTTTTAATTTTTCTCTTTTGCGAATATTGATTATTTATGTAGGGAGAAAAATTCTGAGTCAGTTTAATTATTCGACCTGTAAATTTCAAAGTGTTTGAATCAATAATTACCAAGGTGCATTTTTTGTTTTTATTATATTTAAGACTTCCATTGACAGAGCTCCGATAGCCTAATGGCTAGACCGTTGGGTTCCTAGCGCGTGGTACTGGGTTCGAGTCCCGGCCGGAAAGGAAATCTTATATGCAAATATTTTTTTTCTAATTTTAAAATTCTTTTTTTTTATTTTTCCCTTTTGCGAAGTCAGTCAGTCAGTCTGACAGTCAATCAGTCAAGCACTCAGTCATTCAGTCTCAATCAGTCAGTCCAGTCAGACAGTCACTCAGTCAGTCAGTTAGTCCTTCAGCCAGTCAGTCAAGCAGTCAGTCATTTAGTCTCAGTTAGTCAGTCAGGCAGTCAGTCAGTCAGTCAGTCGGTCAGTCAGTCAGTCAGTCGGTCAGTCCTGTGCAGTCAGTTAGTCACTAAAGCAGTCAGTCAGTCTCAGTCAGTCAGTCAGTCAGTCAGTCCAGTCCAGTCTCAGTCAGTCAGTCAGTCAGTACAGTCCAGTCTCAGTCAGTCAGTCAGTCAGTCTCGGTCAGTCAGTCAGTCAGTCATTCAGTCAGTCAGTCAGTCTGTCAGTCAGTCAGTCAGTCAGCCTTATTCAGTCAGTCTGTCAGTCATCCTTATTCAGTCAGTCTGTCAGTCAGTCAGTCGGTCAGTCCTGTCCAGTCAGTTAGTCAGTCAAGCAGTCAGTCAGGTAGTCAAGCAGTCAGTCAGTCAGTGTCAGTCAGTCATTTAGTCATTCAGTCAGTCAGTGAAATAGCCAGTCAGAGAGTCAAGCAGTCAGTCAGTCAGTCTCAGTCAGTCAGTTAGTCAGTCAGTCAGTCAGTCAGTCAGTCCAGTCTCAGTCAGTCAGGCAGTTAGTCAGTCAGTCTCGGTCAGTCAGTGAGTCAGTCAGTCAGTATCAGTCAGTCAGTGAGTCACTCTGTCAGTCAGGCAGTATCAGTCAGGCAGTAAGACTCCGTTCGACAGAACTCCGATAGCCTAATGGCTAGACCGCTGGTCTTCCAAGCGAGTGGCCTGGGTTCGAGTCCCAGCCGGAGCGAATATCTTCAATGTATATATTTCTTTTCTAATTTGAAAATTCTTTTTTTTTTCAATTTCTTTCCTTTGCAATTATTGATTATTTATGTAGGGAAGAAAATTCTGAGTTGGTTTAATTTTTCGACACGAAGATTTCAAAGTGTTAAAATAAACAATTACAAGGTGCATTTTTTGTTTTTATTATATTTAAAACTCCCACCGACAGAGCTCCCATAGACTGATGGCTGGAGTGTTAGGCTTCCAAGCGAGTGGCCCTGGGTTCGAGTCCCAGCCTGAACGAAAATCTTCAATGTATACTTTTAGTTTCTAATTTGAAATTTCTTCTTCTTTTTTTTTTAATTTTTCTCTTTTGCGAATATTGATTATTTATGTAGGGAGAAAAATTCTGAGTCAGTTTAACTATTCGACCTGTAAATTTCAAAGTGTTTGAATCAATAATTACCAAGGTGCATTTTTTGTTTTTATTATATTTAAGACTTCCATCGACAGAGCTCCGATAGCCTAATGGCTAGACCGTTGGGTTCCAAGCGCGTGGTACTGTGTTCGAGTCCCGGCCGGAACGAAAATCTTCCATGTATATATTTCTCTTCTAATTTGAAGATTCTTTTTTTTTTCAATTTCTTTCTTTTGCAAATATGGATTATTTATGTACGGAAGAAAATTCTGAGTCAGTTTAATCATTCGACCTTTAGATTTCAAAGATTTTAGATCAATAATTACTAAGCTGCATTTTTTGTTTTTATTATAATTAAGACACCGATCAACAGAGATCCGATAGTATATTGGCGAGAGCGTTGGGCTTCCATGAGTGTCGCCCTGGGTTCAAATCCCAGCCGGAAAGGATATCTTAAATGCAAATATTTTTTTCTAATTTTATAATTCTTTTTTTTTTATTTTTCCCTTTTGCGAAGTCAGTCAGTCAGTCTGACAGTCAATCAGTCAAGCACTCAGTCATTCAGTCTCAGTCAGTCAGTCCAGTCAGTCAGTCACTCAGTCAGTCAGTTAGTCCTTCAGCCAGTCAGTCAAGCAGTCAGTCATTTAGTCTCAGTCAGTCAGTCATTCAGTCAGTCAGTCAGTCAGTCAGTCAGGCAGTCAGTCAGTCAGTCAGTCGGTCAGTCCTGTGCAGTCAGTTAGTCACTAAAGCAGTCAGTCAGTTTCAGTCAGTCAGTCAGTCAGTCAGTCAGTCCAGTCCAGTCTCAGTCAGTCAGTCAGTCCAGTCCAGTCTCAGTCAGTCAGTCAGTCAGTCTCGGTCAGTCAGTCAGTCAGTCATTCAGTCAGTCAGTAAGTCAGGCAGTCAGTCAGTCGGTCAGCCTTATTCAGTCAGTCTGTCAGTCAGTCAGTCAGTCAGCCTTATTCAGTCAATCTGTCAGTCATCCTTATTCAGTCAGTCGGTCAGTCGGTCAGTCCTGTCCAGTCAGTTAGTCAGTCAAGCAGTCAGTCAGGTAGTCAAGCAGTCAGTCAGTCAGTGTCAGTCAGTCATTTAGTCATTCAGTCAGTCAGTGAAATAGCCAGTCAGAGAGTCAAGCAGTCAGTCAGTCAGTCTCAGTCAGTCAGTTAGTCAGTCAGTCAGTCAGTCAGTCAGTCAGTCAGTCCAGTCTCAGTCAGTCAGGCAGTTAGTCAGTCAGTCTCGGTCAGTCAGTGAGTCAGTCAGTCAGTATCAGTCAGTCAGTGAGTCAGTCTGTCAGTCAGGCAGTATCAGTCAGGCAGTAAGACTCCGCTCGACAGAACTCCGATAGCCTGATGGCTAGACCGCTGGTCTTCCAAGCGAGTGGCCTGGGTTCGAGTCCCAGCCGGAGCGAATATCTTCACTGTATATATTTCTTTTCTAATTTGAAAATTCTTTTTTTTTTCAATTTCTTTCCTTTGCAATTATTGATTATTTATGTAGGGAAGAAAATTCTGAGTCAGTTTAATTTTTCGACACGAAGATTTCAAAGTGTTTAAATAAACAATTACCAAGGTGCATTTTTTGTTTTTATTATATTTAAAACTCCCACCGACAGAGCTCCCATAGACTAATGGCTAGAGTGTTAGGCTTCCAAGCGAGTGGCCCTGGGTTCGAGTCCCAGCCTGAACGAAAATCTTCAATGTATACTTTTAGTTTCTAATTTGAAATTTCTTCTTCTTTTTTTTTAATTTTTCTCTTTTGCGAATATTGATTATTTATGTAGGGAGAAAAATTCTGAGTCAGTTTAATTATTCGACCTGTAAATTTCAAAGTGTTTGAATCAATAATTACCAAGGTGCATTTTTTGTTTTTATTATATTTAAGACTTCCATCGACAGAGCTCCAATAGCCTAATGGCTAGACCGTTGGGTTCCTAGCGCGTAGTACTGGGTTCGAGTCCCGGCCGGAAAGGAAATCTTAAATGCAAATATTTTTTTCTAATTTTATAATTCTTTTTTTTTATTTTTCCCTTTTGCGAAGTCAGTCAGTCAGTCTGACAGTCAATCAGTCAAGCACTCAGTCATTCAGTCTCAGTCAGTCAGTCCAGTCAGTCAGTCACTCAGTCAGTCAGTTAGTCCTTCAGCCAGTCAGTCAAGCAGTCAGTCATTTAGTCTCAGTCAGTCAGTCATTCAGTCAGTCAGTCAGTCAGGCAGTCAGTCAGTCAGTCAGTCGGTCAGTCCTGTGCAGTCAGTTAGTCACTAAAGCAGTCAGTCAGTCTCAGTCAGTCAGTCAGTCAGTCAGTCCAGTCCAGTCTTAGTCAGTCAGTCAATCAGTCTCGGTCAGTCAGTCAGTCAGTCATTCAGTCAGTCAGTCAGTCAGGCAGTCAGTCAGTCGGTCAGCCTTATTCAGTCAGTCTGTCAGTCAGTCCGTCAGTCAGCCTTATTCAGTCAGTCTGTCAGTCATCCTTATTCAGTCAGTCTGTCAGTCAGTCAGTCGGTCAGTCCTGTCCAGTCAGTTAGTCAGTCAAGCAGTCAGTCAGGTAGTCAAGCAGTCAGTCAGTCAGTGTCAGTCAGTCATTTAGTCATTCAGTCAGTCAGTGAAATAGCCAGTCAGAGAGTCAAGCAGTCAGTCAGTCAGTCTCAGTCAGTCAGTTAGTCAGTCAGTCAGTCAGTCAGTCAGTCCAGTCTCAGTCAGTCAGGCAGTTAGTCAGTCAGTCTCGGTCAGTCAGTGAGTCAGTCAGTCAGTATCAGTCAGTCAGTGAGTCAGTCTGTCAGTCTGGCAGTATCAGTCAGGCAGTAACACTCCGCTCGACAGAACTCCGATAGCCTAATGGCTAGACCGCTGGTCTTCCAAGCGAGTGGCCTGGGTTCGAGTCCCAGCCGAAGCGAATATCTTCAATGTATATATTTCTTTTCTAATTTGAAAATTCTTTTTTTTTTCAATTTCTTTCCTTTGCAATTATTGATTATTTATGTAGGGAAGAAAATTCTGAGTCAGTTTAATTTTTCGACACGAAGATTTCAAAGTGTTTAAATAAACAATTACCAAGGTGCATTTTTTGTTTTTATTATATTTAAAACTCCCACCGACAGAGCTCACATAGACTAATGGCTAGAGTGTTAGGCTTCCAAGCGAGTGGCCCTGGGTTCGAGTCCCAGCCTGAACGAAAATCTTCAATGTGTACTTTTAGTTTCTAATTTGAAATTTCTTCTTCTTTTTTTTTTTTAATTTTTCTCTTTTGCGAATATTGATTATTTATGTAGGGAGAAAAATTCTGAGTCAGTTTAATTATTCGACCTGTAAATTTCAAAGTGTTTGAATCAATAATTACCAAGGTGCATTTTTGTTTTTATTATATTTAAGACTTCCATCGACAGAGCTCCGATAGCCTAATGGCTAGACCGTTGGGTTCCAAGCGCGTGGTACTGGGTTCGAGTCCCGGCCGGAACGAAAATCTTCCATGTATATATTTCTCTTCTAATTTGAAGATTCTTTTTTTTTTCAATTTCTTTCTTTTGCAAATATGGATTATTTATGTACGGAAGAAAATTCTGAGTCAGTTTAATCATTCGACCTTTAGATTTCAAAGATTTTAGATCAATAATTACTAAGCTGCATTTTTTGTTTTTATTATAATTAAGACACCGATCAACAGAGATCCGATAGTATATTGGCGAGAGCGTTGGGCTTCCATGAGTGTCGCCCTGGGTTCAAATCCCAGCCGGAAAGGAATTCTTAAATGCAAATATTTTTTTCTAATTTTATAATTCTTTTTTTTTATTTTTCCCTTTTGCGAAGTCAGTCAGTCAGTCTGACAGTCAATCAGTCAAGCACTCAGTCATTCAGTCTCAGTCAGTCAGTCCAGTCAGTCAGTCACTCAGTCAGTCAGTTAGTCCTTCAGCCAGTCAGTCAAGCAGTCAGTCATTTAGTCTCAGTCAGTCAGTCATTCAGTCAGTCAGTCAGTCAGGCAGTCAGTCAGTCAGTGTCAGTCAGTCATTTAGTCATTCAGTCAGTCAGTGAAATAGCCAGTCAGAGAGTCAAGCACTCAGTCAGTCAGTCTCAGTCAGTCAGTTAGTCAGTCAGTCAGTCAGTCAGTCAGTCCAGTCTCAGTCAGTCAGGCAGTTAGTCAGTCAGTCTCGGTCAGTCAGTGAGTCAGTCAGTCAGTATCAGTCAGTCAGTGAGTCAGTCTGTCAGTCAGGCAGTAAGACTCCGCTCGACAGAACTCCGATAGCCTAATGGCTAGACCGCTGGTCTTCCAAGCGAGTGGCCTGGGTTCGAGTCCCAGCCGGAGCGAATATCTTCAATGTATATATTTCTTTTCTAATTTGAAAATTCTTTTTTTTTTCAATTTCTTTCCTTTGCAATTATTGATTATTTATGTAGGGAAGAAAATTCTGAGTCAGTTTAATTTTTCGACACGAAGATTTCAAAGTGTTTAAATAAACAATTACCAAGGTGCATTTTTTGTTTTTATTATATTTAAAACTCCCACCGACAGAGCTCCCATAGACTAATGGCTAGAGTGTTAGGCTTCCAAGCGAGTGGCCCTGGGTTCGAGTCCCAGCCTGAACGAAAATCTTCAATGTATACTTTTAGTTTCTAATTTGAAATTTCTTCTTCTTTTTTTTTTAAATTTTTCTCTTTTGCGAATATTGATTATTTATGTAGGGAGAAAAATTCTGAGTCAGTTTAATTATTCGACCTGTAAATTTCAAAGTGTTTGAATCAATAATTACCAAGGTGCATTTTTTGTTTTTATTATATTTAAGACTTCCATCGACAGAGCTCCGATAGCCTAATGGCTAGACCGTTGGGTTCCTAGCGCGTGGTACTGGGTTCGAGTCCCGGCCGGAAAGAAAATCTTAAATGCAAAAATTTTTTTCTAATTTTATAATTCTTTTTTTTTTTTCCCTTTTGCGAAGTCAGTCAGTCAGTCTGACAGTCAATCAGTCAACCACTCAGTCATTCAGTCTCAGTCAGTCAGTCCAGTCAGTCAGTCACTCAGTCAGTCAGTTAGTCCTTCAGCCAGTCAGTCAAGCAGTCAGTCATTTAGTCTCAGTCAGTCAGTCATTCAGTCAGTCAGTCAGTCAGGCAGTCAGTCAGTCAGTCAGTCGGTCAGTCCTGTGCAGTCAGTTAGTCACTAAAGCAGTCAGTCAGTCTCAGTCAGTCAGTCAGTCAGTCAGTCCAGTCCAGTCTCAGTCAGTCAGTCAGTCAGTCTCGGTCAGTCAGTCAGTCAGTCATTCAGTCAGTCAGTCAGTCAGTCAGGCAGTCAGTCAGTCGGTCAGCCTTATTCAGTCAGTCTGTCAGTCAGTCCGTCAGTCAGCCTTATTCAGTCAGTCTGTCAGTCATCCTTATTCAGTCAGTCTGTCAGTCAGTCAGTCGGTCAGTCCTGTCCAGTCAGTTAGTCAGTCAAGCAGTCAGTCAGGTAGTCAAGCAGTCAGTCAGTCAGTGTCAGTCAGTCATTTAGTCATTCAGTCAGTCAGTGAAATAGCCAGTCAGAGAGTCAAGCAGTCAGTCAGTCAGTCTCAGTCAGTCAGTTAGTCAGTCAGTCAGTCAGTCAGTCAGTCCAGTCTCAGTCAGTCAGGCAGTTAGTCAGTCAGTCTCGGTCAGTCAGTGAGTCAGTCAGTCAGTATCAGTCAGTCAGTGAGTCAGTCTGTCAGTCAGGCAGTATCAGTCAGGCAGTAACACTCCGCTCGACAGAACTCCGATAGCCTAATGGCTAGACCGCTGGTCTTCCAAGCGAGTGGCCTGGGTTCGAGTCCCAGCCGGAGCGAATATCTTCAATGTATATATTTCTTTTCTAATTTGAAAATTCTTTTTTTTTTCAATTTCTTTCCTTTGCAATTATTGATTATTTATGTAGGGAAGAAAATTCTGAGTCAGTTTAATTTTTCGACACGAAGATTTCAAAGTGTTTAAATAAACAATTACCAAGGTGCATTTTTTGTTTTTATTATATTTAAAACTCCCACTGACAGAGATTACATAGACTAATGGCTAGAGTGTTAGGCTTCCAAGCGAGTGGCCCTGGGTTCGAGTCCCAGCCTGAACGAAAATCTTCAATGTATACTTTTAGTTTCTAATTTGAAATTTCTTCTTCTTTTTTTTTTTTTAATTTTTCTCTTTTGCGAATATTGATTATTTATGTAGGGAGAAAAATTCTGAGTCAGTTTAATTATTCGACCTGTAAATTTCAAAGTGTTTGAATCAATAATTACCAAGGTGCATTTTTTGTTTTTATTATATTTAAGACTTCCATCGACAGAGCTCCGATAGCCTAATGGCTAGACCGTTGGGTTCCAAGCGCGTGGTACTGGGTTCGAGTCCCGGCCGGAACGAAAATCTTCCATGTATATATTTCTCTTCTAATTTGAAGATTCTTTTTTTTTCAATTTCTTTCTTTTGCAAATATGGATTATTTATGTACGGAAGAAAATTCTGAGTCAGTTTAATCATTCGACCTTTAGATTTCAAAGATTTAAATCAATAATTACTAAGCTGCATTTTTTGTTTTTATTATAATTAAGACACCGATCAACAGAGATCCGATAGTATATTGGCGAGAGCGTTGGGCTTCCATGAGTGTCGCCCTGGGTTCAAATCCCAGCCGGAAAGGAAATCTTAAATGCAAATATTTTTTTCTAATTTTATAATTCTTTTTTTTTATTTTTCCCTTTTGCGAAGTCAGTCAGTCAGTCTGACAGTCAATCAGTCAAGCACTCAGTCATTCAGTCTCAGTCAGTCAGTCCAGTCAGTCAGTCACTCAGTCAGTCAGTTAGTCCTTCAGCCAGTCAGTCAAGCAGTCAGTCATTTAGTCTCAGTCAGTCAGTCATTCAGTCAGTCAGTCAGTCAGGCAGTCAGTCAGTCAGTCAGTCGGTCAGTCCTGTGCAGTCAGTTAGTCACTAAAGCAGTCAGTCAGTCTCAGTCAGTCAGTCAGTCAGTCAGTCCAGTCCAGTCTCAGTCAGTCAGTCAGTCAGTCTCTGTCAGTCAGTCTGTCAGTCATTCAGTCAGTCAGTCAGTCAGGCAGTCAGTCAGTCGGTCAGCCTTATTCAGTCATTCAGTCAGTCAGTCAGCCTTATTCAGTCAGTCTGTCAGTCATCCTTATTCAGTCAGTCTGTCAGTCAGTCAGTCGGTCAGTCCTGTCCAGTCAGTCAAGCAGTCAGTCAGGTAGTCAAGCAGTCAGTCAGTCAGTGTCAGTCAGTCATTTAGTCATTCAGTCAGTCAGTGAAATAGCCAGTCAGAGAGTCAAGCAGTCAGTCAGTCAGTCTCAGTCAGTCAGTTAGTCAGTCAGTCAGTCAGTCAGTCAGTCCAGTCTCAGTCAGTCAGGCAGTTAGTCAGTCAGTCTCGATCAGTCAGTGAGTCAGTCAGTCAGTATCTGTCAGTCAGTGAGTCAGTCTGTCAGTCAGGCAGTAAGACTCCGCTCGACAGAACTCCGATAGCCTAATGGCTAGACCGCTGGTCTTCCAAGCGAATGGCCTGGGTTCGAGTCCCAGCCGGAGCGAATATCTTCAATGTATATATTTCTTTTCTAATTTGAAATTTTTTTTTTCAATTTCTTTCCTTTGCAATTATTGATTATTTATGTAGGGAAGAAAATTCTGAGTCAGTTTAATTTTTCGACACGAAGATTTCAAAGTGTTTAAATAAACAATTACCAAGGTGCATTTTTTGTTTTTATTATATTTAAAACTCCCACCGACAGAGCTCCCATAGACTAATGGCTAGAGTGTTAGGCTTCCAAGCGAGTGGCCCTGGGTTCGAGTCCCAGCCTGAACGAAAATCTTCAATGTATACTTTTAGTTTCTAATTTGAAATTTCTTCTTCTTTTTTTTTTAAATTTTTCTCTTTTGCGAATATTGATTATTTATGTAGGGAGAAAAATTCTGAGTCAGTTTAATTATTCGACCTGTAAATTTCAAAGTGTTTGAATCAATAATTACCAAGGTGCATTTTTTGTTTTTATTATTTTTAAGACTTCAATCGACAGAGCTCCGATAGCCTAATGGCTAGACCGTTGGGTTCCTAGCGCGTGGTACTGGGTTCGAGTCCCGGCCGGAAAGAAAATCTTAAATGCAAAATTTTTTTTCTAATTTTATAATTCTTTTTTTTTTATTTTTCCCTTTTGCGAAGTCAGTCAGTCAGTCTGACAGTCAATCAGTCAAGCACTCAGTCATTCAGTCTCAGTCAGTCAGTCCAGTCAGTCAGTCACTCAGTCAGTCAGTTAGTCCTTCAGCCAGTCAGTCAAGCAGTCAGTCATTTAGTCTCAGTCAGTCAGTCATTCAGTCAGTCAGTCAGTCAGGCAGTCAGTCAGTCAGTCAGTCGGTCAGTCCTGTGCAGTCAGTTAGTCACTAAAGCAGTCAGTCAGTCTCAGTCAGTCAGTCAGTCAGTCAGTCCAGTCCAGTCTCAGTCAGTCAGTCAGTCAGTCTCGGTCAGTCAGTCAGTCAGTCATTCAGTCAGTCAGTCAGTCAGGCAGTCAGTCAGTCGGTCAGCCTTATTCAGTCAGTCCGTCAGTCAGCCTTATTCAGTCAGTCTGTCAGTCATCCTTATTCAGTCAGTCTGTCAGTCAGTCAGTCGGTCAGTCCTGTCCAGTCAGTTAGTCAGTCAAGCAGTCAGTCAGGTAGTCAAGCAGTCAGTCAGTCAGTGTCAGTCAGTCATTTAGTCATTCAGTCAGTCCGTGAAATAGCCAGTCAGAGAGTCAAGCAGTCAGTCAGTCAGTCTCAGTCAGTCAGTTAGTCAGTCAGTCAGTCAGTCAGTCAGTCCAGTCTCAGTCAGTCAGGCAGTTAGTCAGTCAGTCTCGGTCAGTCAGTGAGTCAGTCAGTCAGTATCAGTCAGTCAGTGAGTCAGTCTGTCAGTCAGGCAGTATCAGTCAGGCAGTAACACTCCGCTCGACAGAACTCCGATAGCCGAATGGCTAGACCGCTGGTCTTCCAAGCGAGTGGCCTGGGTTCGAGTCCCAGCCGGAGCGAATATCTTCAATGTATATATTTCTTTTCTAATTTGAAAATTCTTTTTTTTTTCAATTTCTTTCCTTTGCAATTATTGATTATTTATGTAGGGAAGAAAATTCTGAGTCAGTTTAATTTTTCGACACGAAGATTTCAAAGTGTTTAAATAAACAATTACCAAGGTGCATTTTTTGTTTTTATTATATTTAAAACTCCCACCGACAGAGCTTACATAGACTAATGGCTAGAGTGTTAGGCTTCCAAGCGAGTGGCCCTGGGTTCGAGTCCCAGCCTGAACGAAAATCTTCAATGTATACTTTTAGTTTCTAATTTGAAATTTCTTCTTCTTTTTTTTTTTAATTTTTCTCTTTTGCGAATATTGATTATTTATGTAGGGAGAAAAATTCTGAGTCAGTTTAATTATTCGACCTGTAAATTTCAAAGTGTTTGAATCAATAATTACCAAGGTGCATTTTTTGTTTTTATTAAATTTAAGACTTCCATCGACAGAGCTCCGATAGCCTAATGGCTAGACCGTTGGGTTCCAAGCGCGTGGTACTGGGTTCGAGTCCCGGCCGGAACGAAAATCTTCCATGTATATATTTCTCTTCTAATTTGAAGATTCTTTTTTTTTTCAATTTCTTTCTTTTGCAAATATGGATTATTTATGTACGGAAGAAAATTCTGAGTCAGTTTAATCATTCGACCTTTAGATTTCAAAGATTTTAGATCAATAATTACTAAGCTGCATTTTTTGTTTTTATTATAATTAAGACACCGATCAACAGAGATCCGATAGTATATTGGCGAGAGCGTTGGGCTTCCATGAGTGTCGCCCTGGGTTCAAATCCCAGCCGGAAAGGAAATCTTAAATGCAAATATTTTTTCTAATTTTATAATTCTTTTTTTTTATTTTTCCCTTTTGCGAAGTCAGTCAGTCAGTCTGACAGTCAATCAGTCAAGCACTCAGTCATTCAGTCTCAGTCAGTCAGTCCAGTCAGTCAGTCACTCAGTCAGTCAGTTAGTCCTTCAGCCAGTCAGTCAAGCAGTCAGTCATTTAGTCTCAGTCAGTCAGTCATTCAGTCAGTCAGTCAGTCAGGCAGTCAGTCAGTCGGTCAGTCCTGTGCAGTCAGTTAGTCACTAAAGCAGTCAGTCAGTCTCAGTCAGTCAGTCAGTCAGTCAGTCCAGTCCAGTCTCAGTCAGTCAGTCAGTCAGTCTCTGTCAGTCAGTCAGTCAGTCATTCAGTCAGTCAGTCAGTCAGGCAGTCAGTCAGTCGGTCAGCCTTATTCAGTCAGTCAGTCAGTCAGTCAGCCTTATTCAGTCAGTCTGTCAGTCATCCTTATTCAGTCAGTCTGTCAGTCAGTCAGTCGGTCAGTCCTGTCCAGTCAGTCAAGCAGTCAGTCAGGTAGTCAAGCAGTCAGTCAGTCAGTGTCAGTCAGTCATTTAGTCATTCAGTCAGTCAGTGAAATAGCCAGTCAGAGAGTCAAGCAGTCAGTCAGTCAGTCTCAGTCAGTCAGTTAGTCAGTCAGTCAGTCAGTCAGTCAGTCCAGTCTCAGTCAGTCAGGCAGTTAGTCAGTCAGTCTCGATCAGTCAGTGAGTCAGTCAGTCAGTATCTGTCAGTCAGTGAGTCAGTCTGTCAGTCAGGCAGTAAGACTCCGCTCGACAGAACTCCGATAGCCTAATGGCTAGACCGCTGGTCTTCCAAGCGAGTGGCCTGGGTTCGAGTCCCAGCCGGAGCGAATATCTTCAATGTATATATTTCTTTTCTAATTTGAAAATTCTTTTTTTTTTCAATTTCTTTCCTTTGCAATTATTGATTATTTATGTAGGGAAGAAAATTCTGAGTCAGTTTAATTTTTCGACACAAAGATTTCAAAGTGTTTAAATAAACAATTACCAAGGTGCATTTTTTGTTTTTATTATATTTAAAACTCCCACCGACAGAGCTCCCATAGACTAATGGCTAGAGTGTTAGGCTTCCAAGCGAGTGGCCCTGGGTTCGAGTCCCAGCCTGAACGAAAATCTTCAATGTATACTTTTAGTTTCTAATTTGAAATTTCTTCTTCTTTTTTTTTTAAATTTTTCTCTTTTGCGAATATTGATTATTTATGTAGGGAGAAAAATTCTGAGTCAGTTTAATTATTCGACCTGTAAATTTCAAAGTGTTTAAATCAATAATTACCAAGGTGCATTTTTTGTTTTTATTATTTTTAAGACTTCCATCGACAGAGCTCCGATAGCCTAATGGCTAGACCGTTGGGTTCCTAGCGCGTGGTACTGGGTTCGAGTCCCGGCCGGAAAGAAAATCTTAAATGCAAAATTTTTTTTCTAATTTTATAATTCTTTTTTTTTTATTTTTCCCTTTTGCGAAGTCAGTCAGTCAGTCTGACAGTCAATCAGTCAAGCACTCAGTCATTCAGTCTCAGTCAGTCAGTCCAGTCAGTCAGTCACTCAGTCAGTCAGTTAGTCCTTCAGCCAGTCAGTCAAGCAGTCAGTCATTTAGTCTCAGTCAGTCAGTCATTCAGTCAGTCAGTCAGTCAGGCAGTCAGTCAGTCAGTCAGTCGGTCAGTCCTGTGCAGTCAGTTAGTCACTAAAGCAGTCAGTCAGTCTCAGTCAGTCAGTTAGTCAGTCAGTCCAGTCCAGTCTCAGTCAGTCAGTCAGTCAGTCTCGGTCAGTCAGTCAGTCAGTCATTCAGTCAGTCAGTCAGTCAGGCAGTCAGTCAGTCGGTCAGCCTTATTCAGTCAGTCTGTCAGTCAGTCCGTCAGTCAGCCTTATTCAGTCAGTCTGTCAGTCATCCTTATTCAGTCAGTCTGTCAGTCAGTCAGTCGGTCAGTCCTGTCCAGTCAGTTAGTCAGTCAAGCAGTCAGTCAGGTAGTCAAGCAGTCAGTCAGTCAGTGTCAGTCAGTCATTTAGTCATTCAGTCAGTCAGTGAAATAGCCAGTCAGAGAGTCAAGCAGTCAGTCAGTCAGTCTCAGTCAGTCAGTTAGTCAGTCAGTCAGTCAGTCAGTCAGTCCAGTCTCAGTCAGTCAGGCAGTTAGTCAGTCAGTCTCGGTCAGTCAGTGAGTCAGTCAGTCAGTATCAGTCAGTCAGTGAGTCAGTCTGTCAGTCAGGCAGTATCAGTCAGGCAGTAACACTCCGCTCGACAGAACTCCGATAGCCTAATGGCTAGACCGCTGGTCTTCCAAGCGAGTGGCCTGGGTTCGAGTCCCAGCCGGAGCGAATATCTTCAATGTATATATTTCTTTTCTAATTTGAAAATTCTTTTTTTTTTCAATTTCTTTCCTTTGCAATTATTGATTATTTATGTAGGGAAGAAAATTCTGAGTCAGTTTAATTTTTCGACACGAAGATTTCAAAGTGTTTAAATAAACAATTACCAAGGTGCATTTTTTGTTTTTATTATATTTAAAACTCCCACCGACAGAGCTCCCATAGACTAATGGCTAGAGTGTTAGGCTTCCAAGCGAGTGGCCCTGGGTTCGAGTCCCAGCCTGAACGAAAATCTTCAATGTATACTTTTAGTTTCTAATTTGAAATTTCTTCTTCTTTTTTTTTTAAATTTTTCTCTTTTGCGAATATTGATTATTTATGTAGGGAGAAAAATTCTGAGTCAGTTTAATTATTCGACCTGTAAATTTCAAAGTGTTTGAATCAATAATTACCAAGGTGCATTTTTTGTTTTTATTATATTTAAGACTTCCATCGACAGAGCTCCGATAGCCTAATGGCTAGACCGTTGGGTTCCAAGCGCGTGGTACTGGGTTCGAGTCCCGGCCGGAACGAAAATCTTCCATGTATATATTTCTCTTCTAATTTGAAGATTCTTTTTTTTTTCAATTTCTTTCTTTTGCAAATATGGATTATTTATGTACGGAAGAAAATTCTGAGTCAGTTTAATCATTCGACCTTTAGATTTCAAAGATTTTAGATCAATAATTACTAAGCTGCATTTTTTGTTTTTATTATAATTAAGACACCGATCAACAGAGATCCGATAGTATATTGGCGAGAGCGTTGGGCTTCCATGAGTGTCGCCCTGGGTTCAAATCCCAGCCGGAAAGGAATTCTTAAATGCAAATATTTTTTTCTAATTTTATAATTCTTTTTTTTTATTTTTCCCTTTTGCGAAGTCAGTCAGTCAGTCTGACAGTCAATCAGTCAAGCACTCAGTCATTCAGTCTCAGTCAGTCAGTCCAGTCAGTCAGTCACTCAGTCAGTCAGTTAGTCCTTCCACCAGTCAGTCAAGCAGTCAGTCATTTAGTCTCAGTCAGTCAGTCATTCAGTCAGTCAGTCAGGCAGTCAGTCAGTCAGTCAGTCGGTCAGTCCTGTGCAGTCAGTTAGTCACTAAAGCAGTCAGTCAGTCTCAGTCAGTCAGTCAGTCAGTCAGTCTAGTCCAGTCTCAGTCAGTCAGTCAGTCAGTCTCTGTCAGTCAGTCAGTCAGTCATTCAGTCAGTCAGTCAGTCAGGCAGTCAGTCAGTCGGTCAGCCTTATTCAGTCAGTCAGTCAGTCAGTCAGCCTTATTCAGTCAGTCTGTCAGTCATCCTTATTCAGTCAGTCTGTCAGTCAGTCAGTCGGTCAGTCCTGTCCAGTCAGTCAAGCAGTCAGTCAGGTAGTCAAGCAGTCAGTCAGTCAGTGTCAGTCAGTCATTTAGTCATTCAGTCAGTCAGTGAAATAGCCAGTCAGAGAGTCAAGCAGTCAGTCAGTCAGTCTCAGTCAGTCAGTTAGTCAGTCAGTCAGTCAGTCAGTCAGTCAGTCCAGTCTCAGTCAGTCAGGCAGTTAGTCAGTCAGTCTCGGTCAGTCAGTGAGTCAGTCAGTCAGTATCTGTCAGTCAGTGAGTCAGTCAGGCAGTAAGACTCCGCTCGACAGAACTCCGATAGCCTAATGGCTAGACCGCTGGTCTTCCAAGCGAGTGGCCTGGGTTCGAGTCCCGGCCGGAACGAAAATCTTCCATGTATATATTTCTCTTCTAATTTGAAGATTCTTTTTTTTTTCAATTTCTTTCTTTTGCAAATATGGATTATTTATGTACGGAAGAAAATTCTGAGTCAGTTTAATCATTCGACCTTTAGATTTCAAAGATTTTAGATCAATAATTACTAAGCTGCATTTTTTGTTTTTATTATAATTAAGACACCGATCAACAGAGATCCGATAGTATATTGGCGAGAGCGTTGGGCTTCCATGAGTGTCGCCCTGGGTTCAAATCCCAGCCGGAAAGGAAATCTTAAATGCAAATATTTTTTTCTAATTTTATAATTCTTTTTTTTTTATTTTTCCCTTTTGCGAAGTCAGTCAGTCAGTCTGACAGTCAATCAGTCAAGCACTCAGTCATTCAGTCTCAGTCAGTCAGTCCAGTCAGTCAGTCACTCAGTCAGTCAGTTAGTCCTTCAGCCAGTCAGTCAAGCAGTCAGTCATTTAGTCTCAGTCAGTCAGTCATTCAGTCAGTCAGTCAGTCAGGCAGTCAGTCAGTCAGTCAGTCGGTCAGTCCTGTGCAGTCAGTTAGTCACTAAAGCAGTCAGTCAGTCTCAGTCAGTCAGTCAGTCAGTCAGTCCAGTCCAGTCTCAGTCAGTCAGTCTCGGTCAGTCAGTCTCGGTCAGTCAGTCAGTCAGTCATTCAGTCAGTCAGTCAGTCAGGCAGTCAGTCAGTCGGTCAGCCTTATTCAGTCAGTCTGTCAGTCAGTCAGTCAGTCAGCCTTATTCAGTCAGTCTGTCAGTCATCCTTATTCAGTCAGTCAGTCGGTCAGTCCTGTCCAGTCAGTTAGTCAGTCAAGCAGTCAGTCAGGTAGTCAAGCAGTCAGTCAGTCAGTGTCAGTCAGTCATTTAGTCATTCAGTCAGTCAGTGAAATAGCCAGTCAGAGAGTCAAGCAGTCAGTCAGTCAGTCTCAGTCAGTCAGTTAGTCAGTCAGTCCGTCAGTCAGTCAGTCCAGTCTCAGTCAGTCAGGCAGTTAGTCAGTCAGTTTCGGTCAGTCAGTGAGTCAGTCAGTCAGTATCAGTCAGTCAGTAAGTCAGTCTGTCAGTCAGGCAGTAAGACTCCGCTCGACAGAACTCCGATAGCCTAATGGCTAGACCGCTGGTCTTCCAAGCGAGTGGCCTGGGTTCGAGTCCCAGCCGGAGCGAATATCTTCAATGTATATATTTCTTTTCTAATTTGAAAATTCTTTTTTTTTTTCAATTTCTTTCCTTTGCAATTATTGATTATTTATGTAGGGAAGAAAATTCTGAGTCAGTTTAATTTTTCGACACGAAGATTTCAAAGTGTTTAAATAAACAATTACCAAGGTGCATTTTTTGTTTTTATTATATTTAAAACTCCCACCGACAGAGCTCCCATAGACTAATGGCTAGAGTGTTAGGCTTCCAAGCGAGTGGCCCTGGGTTCGAGTCCCAGCCTGAACGAAAATCTTCAATGTATACTTTTAGTTTCTAATTTGAAATTTCTTCTTCTTTTTTTTTTAAATTTTTCTCTTTTGCGAATATTGATTATTTATGTAGGGAGAAAAATTCTGAGTCAGTTTAATTATTCGACCTGTAAATTTCAAAGTGTTTGAATCAATAATTACCAAGGTGCATTTTTTGTTTTTATTATATTTAAGACTGCCATCGACAGAGCTCCGATAGCCTAATGGCTAGACCGTTGGGTTCCTAGCGCGTGGTACTGGGTTCGAGTCCCGGCCGGAAAGAAAATCTTAAATGCAAAAATTTTTTTCTAATTTTATAATTCTTTTTTTTTTATTTTTCCCTTTTGCGAAGTCAGTCAGTCAGTCTGACAGTCAATCAGTCAAGCACTCAGTCATTCAGTCTCAGTCAGTCAGTCCAGTCAGTCAGTCACTCAGTCAGGTCAGTTAGTCCTTCAGCCAGTCAGTCAAGCAGTCAGTCATTTAGTCTCAGTCAGTCAGTCATTCAGTCAGTCAGTCAGTCAGGCAGTCAGTCAGTCAGTCAGTCGGTCAGTCCTGTGCAGTCAGTTAGTCACTAAAGCAGTCAGTCAGTCTCAGTCAGTCAGTCAGTCAGTCAGTCCAGTCCAGTCTCAGTCAGTCAGTCAGTCAGTCTCGGTCAGTCAGTCAGTCAGTCATTCAGTCAGTCAGTCAGTCAGGCAGTCAGTCAGTCGGTCAGCCTTATTCAGTCAGTCTGTCAGTCAGTCCGTCAGTCAGCCTTATTCAGTCAGTCTGTCAGTCATCCTTATTCAGTCAGTCTGTCAGTCAGTCAGTCGGTCAGTCCTGTCATTTCAGTTAGTCAGTCAAGCAGTCAGTCAGGTAGTCAAGCAGTTAGTCAGTCAGTGTCAGTCAGTCATTTAGTCATTCAGTCAGTCAGTGAAATAGCCAGTCAGAGAGTCAAGCAGTCAGTCAGTCAGTCTCAGTCAGTCAGTTAGTCAGTCAGTCAGTCAGTCAGTCAGTCCAGTTTCAGTCAGTCAGGCAGTTAGTCAGTCAGTCTCGGTCAGTCAGTGAGTCAGTCAGGCAGTATCAGTCAGGCAGTAACACTCCGCTTGACAGAACTCCGATAGCCTAATGGCTAGACCGCTGGTCTTCCAAGCGAGTGGCCTGGGTTCGAGTCCCAGCCGGAGCGAATATCTTCAATGTATATATTTCTTTTCTAATTTGAAAATTCTTTTTTTTTTTCAATTTCTTTCCTTTGCAATAATTGATTATTTATGTAGGGAAGAAAATTCTGAGTCAGTTTAATTTTTCGACACAAAGATTTCAAAGTGTTTAAATAAACAATTACCAAGGTGCATTTTTTGTTTTTATTATATTTAAAACTCCCACCGACAGAGCTCCCATAGACTAATGGCTAGAGTGTTAGGCTTCCAAGCGAGTGGCCCTGGGTTCGAGTCCCAGCCTGAACGAAAATCTTCAATGTATACTTTTAGTTTCTAATTTGAAATTTCTTCTTCTTTTTTTTTAATTTTTCTCTTTTGCGAATATTGATTATTTATGTAGGGAGAAAAATTCTGAGTCAGTTTAATTATTCGACCTGTAAATTTCAAAGTGTTTGAATCAATAACTATCAAGGTGCATTTTTTGTTTTTACTATATTTAAGACTTCCATCGACAGAGCTCCGATAGCCTAATGGCTAGACCGTTGGGTTCCTAGCGCGTGGTACTGGGTTTGAGTCCCGGCCGGAAAGGAAATCTTAAATGCAAATATTTTTTTCTAATTTTTAAATTCTTTTTTTTTTATTTTTCCCTTTTGCGAAGTCAGTCAGTCAGTCTGACAGTCAATCAGTCAAGCACTCAGTCACTCAGTCTCAGTTAGTCAGTCCAGTCAGTCAGTCACTCAGTCAGTCAGTTAGTCCTTCAGCCAGTCAGTCAAGCAGTCAGTCATTTAGTCTCAGTCAGTCAGTCATTCAGTCAGTCAGTCAGTCAGGCAGTCAGTCAGTCAGTCAGTCGGTCAGTCCTGTGCAGTCAGTTAGTCACTAAAGCAGTCAGTCAGTCTCAGTCAGTCAGTCAGTCAGTCAGTCCAGTCCAGTCTCAGTCAGTCAGTCAGTCAGTCTCGGTCAGTCAGTCAGTCAGTCATTCAGTCAGTCAGTCAGTCAGGCAGTCAGTCAGTCGGTCAGCCTTATTCAGTCAGTCTGTCAGTCAGTCAGTCAGTCAGCCTTATTCAGTCAGTCTGTCAGTCATCCTTATTCAGTCAGTCTGTCAGTCAGTCAGTCGGTCAGTCCTGTCCAGTCAGTTAGTCAGTCAAGCAGTCAGTCAGGTAGTCAAGCAGTCAGTCAGTCAGTGTCAGTCAGTCATTCAGTCAGTCAGTGAAATAGCCAGTCAGAGAGTCAAGCAGTCAGTCAGTCAGTCTCAGTCAGTCAGTTAGTCAGTCAGTCAGTCAGTCAGTCAGTCCAGTCTCAGTCAGTCAGGCAGTTAGTCAGTCAGTCTCGGTCAGTCAGTGAGTCAGTCAGTCAGTATCAGTCAGTCAGTGAGTCAGTCTGTCAGTCAGGCAGTATCAGTCAGGCAGTAAGACTCCGTTCGACAGAACTACGATAGCCTAATGGCTAGACCGCTGGTCTTCCAAGCGAGTGGCCTGGGTTCGAGTCCCAGCCGGAGCGAATATCTTCAATGTATATATTTCTTTTCTAATTTGAAAATTCTTTTTTTTTTCAATTTCTTTCCTTTGCAATTATTGATTATTTATGTAGGGAAGAAAATTCTGAGTCAGTTTAATTTTTCGACACGAAGATTTCAAAGTGTTTAAATAAACAATTACCAAGGTGCATTTTTTGTTTTTATTATATTTAAAACTCCCACCGACAGAGCTCCCATAGACTAATGGCTAGAGGGTTAGGCTTCCAAGCGAGTGGCCCTGGGTTCGAGTCCCAGCTTGAACGAAAATCTTCGATGTATACTTTTAGTTTCTAATTTGAAATTTCTTCTTCTTTTTTTTTAATTTTTCTCTTTTGCGAATATTGATTATTTATGTAGGGAGAAAAATTCTGAGTCAGTTTAATTATTCGACCTGTAAATTTCAAAGTGTTTGAATCAATAATTACCAAGGTGCATTTTTCGTTTTTATTATATTTAAGACATCCATCGACAGAGCTCCGATAGCCTAATGGCTAGACCGTTGGGTTCCAAGCGCGTGGTACTGGGTTCGAGTCCCGGCCGGAACGAAAATCTTCCATGTATATATTTCTCTTCTAATTTGAAGATTCTTTTTTTTTTCAATTTCTTTCTTTTGCAAATATGGATTATTTATGTACGGAAGAAAATTCTGAGTCAGTTTAATCATTCGACCTTTAGATTTCAAAGATTTTAGATCAATAATTACTAAGCTGCATTTTTTGTTTTTATTATAATTAAGACACCGATCAACAGAGATCCGATAGTATATTGGCGAGAGCGGTGGGCTTCCATGAGTGTCGCCCTGGGTTCAAATCCCAGCCGGAAAGGAAATCTTAAATGCAAATATTTTTTTCTAATTTTATAATTCTTTTTTTTTTATTTTTCCCTTTTGCGAAGTCAGTCAGTCAGTCTGACAGTCAATCAGTTAAGCACTCAGTCATTCAGTCTCAGTCAGTCAGTCCAGTCAGTCAGTTAGTCCTTCAGCCAGTCAGTCAAGCAGTCAGTCATTTAGTCTCAGTCAGTCAGTCATTCAGTCAGTCAGTCAGTCAGGCAGTCAGTCAGTCAGTCAGTCGGTCAGTCCTGTGCAGTCAGTTAGTCACTAAAGCAGTCAGTCAGTCTCAGTCAGTCAGTCAGTCAGTCAGTCCAGTCCAGTCTCAGTCAGTCAGTCAGTCAGTCTCGGTCAGTCAGTCAGTCAGTCATTCAGTCAGTCAGTCAGTCAGGCAGTCAGTCAGTCGGTCAGTCCTGTCCAGTCAGTCAAACAGTCAGTCAGGTAGTCAAGCAGTCAGTCAGTCAGTGTCAGTCAGTCATTTAGTCATTCAGTCAGTCAGTGAAATAGCCAGTCAGAGAGTCAAGCAGTCAGTCAGTCAGTCTCAGTCAGTCAGTTAGTCAGTCAGTCAGTCAGTCAGTCAGTCAGTCCAGTCTCAGTCAGTCAGGCAGTTAGTCAGTCAGTCTCGGTCAGTCAGTGAGTCAGTCAGTCAGTATCAGTCAGTCTTTCAGTCAGTCAGTCAGTTAGGCAGTCAGTCAGTCGGTCAGCCTTATTCAGTCAGTCTGTCAGTCAGTCAGTCAGTCAGTCATCCTTATTCAGTCAGTCTGTCAGTCATCCTTATTCAGTCAGTCTGTCAGTCAGTCAGTCGGTCAGTCCTGTCCAGTCAGTTAGTCAGTCAAGCAGTCAGTCAGGTAGTCAAGCAGTCAGTCAGTCAGTGTCAGTCAGTCATTTAGTCATTCAGTCAGTCAGTGAAATAGCCAGTCAGAGAGTCAAGCAGTCAGTCAGTCAGTCTCAGTCAGTCAGTTAGTCAGTCAGTCAGTCAGTCAGTCCAGTCTCAGTCAGTCAGGCAGTTAGTCAGTCAGTCTCGGTCAGTCAGTGAGTCAGTCAGTCAGTATCAGTCAGTCAGTGAGTCAGTCTGTCAGTCAGGCAGTATCAGTCAGGCAGTAAGATTCCGCTCGACAGAACTCCGATAGCCTAATGGCTAGACCGCTGGTCTTCCAAGCGAGTGGCCTGGGTTCGAGTCCCAGCCGGAGCGAATATCTTCAATGTATATAATTCTTTTCTAATTTGAAAATTCTTTTTTTTTTTCAATTTCTTTCCTTTGCAATTATTGATTATTTATGTAGGGAAGAAAATTCTGAGTCAGTTTAATTTTTCGACACGAAGATTTCAAAGTGTTTAAATAAACAATTACCAAGGTGCATTTTTTGTTTTTATTATATTTAAAACTCTCACCGACAGAGCTCCCATAGACTAATGGCTAGAGTGTTAGGCTTCCAAGCGAGTGGCCCTGGGTTCGAGTCCCAGCCTGAACGAAAATCTTTTATGTATACTTTTAGTTTCTAATTTGAAATTTCTTCTTCTTTTTTTTTTAATTTTTCTCTTTTGCGAATATTGATTATTTATGTAGGGAGAAAAATTCTGAGTCAGTTTAATTATTCGACCTGTAAATTTCAAAGTGTTTAAATCAATAATTACCAAGGTGCATTTTTTGTTTTTACTATATTTAAGACTTCCATCGACAGAGCTCCGATAGCCTAATGGCTAGACCGTTGGGTTCCTAGCGCGTGGTACTGGGTTCGAGTCCCGGCCGGAAAGGAAATCTTAAATGCAAATATTTTTTTCTAATTTTTAAATTCTTTTTTTTTTATTTTTCCCTTTTGCGAAGTCAGTCAGTCAGTCTGACAGTCAATCAGTCAAGCACTCAGTCATTCAGTCTCAGTCAGTCAGTCCAGTCAGTCAGTCATTCAGTCAGTCAGTTAGTCCTTCAGCCAGTCAGTCAAGCAGTCAGTCATTTAGTCTCAGTCAGTCATTCAGTCAGTCAGTCAGTCAGTCAGTCAGGCAGTCAGTCAGTCAGTCAGTCGGTCAGTCCTGTGCAGTCAGTTAGTCACTAAAGCAGTCAGTCAGTCTCAGTCAGTCAGTCAGTCAGTCAGTCCAGTCCAGTCTCAGTCAGTCAGTCAGTCAGTCTCGGTCAGTCAGTCAGTCAGTCATTCAGTCAGTCAGTCAGTCAGTCAGTCAGTCAGTCGGTCAGCCTTATTCAGTCAGTCTGTCAGTCAGTCAGTCAGTCAGCCTTATTCAGTCAGTCTGTCAGTCATCCTTATTCAGTCAGTCTGTCAGTCAGTCAGTCGGTCAGTCCTGTCCAGTCAGTTAGTCAGTCAAGCAGTCAGTCAGGTAGTCAAGCAGTCAGTCAGTCAGTGTCAGTCAGTCATTCAGTCATTCAGTCACTCAGTGAAATAGCCAGTCAGAGAGTCAAGCAGTCAGTCAGTCAGTCTCAGTCAGTCAGTCAGTCAGTCAGTCCAGTCTCAGTCAGTCAGGCAGTTAGTCAGTCAGTCTCGGTCAGTCAGTGAGTCAGTCAGTCAGTATCAGTCAGTCAGTGAGTCAGTCTGTCAGTCAGGCAGTATATGTCAGGCAGTAAGACTCCGCTCGACAGAACTCCGATAGCCTAATGGCTAGATCGCTGGTCTTCCAAGCGAGTGGCCTGGGTTCGAGTCCAAGCCGGAGCGAATATCTTCAATGTATATATTTCTTTTCTAATTTGAAAATTCTTTTTTTTTTCAATTTCTTTCCTTTGCAATTATTGATTATTTATGTAGGGAAGAAAATTCTGAGTCAGTTTAATTTTTCGACACGAAGATTTCAAAGTGTTTAAATAAACAATTACCAAGGTGCATTTTTTGTTTTTATTATATTTAAAACTCCCACCGACAGAGCTCCCATAGACTAATGGCTAGATTGTTAGGCTTCGAAGCGAGTGGCCCTGGGTTCGAGTCCCAGCCTGAACGAAAATCTTCAATGTATACTTTTAGTTTCTAATTTGAAATTTCTTCTTCTTTTTTTTTTAATTTTTCCCTTTTTCGAATATTGATTATTTATGTAGGGAGAAAAATTCTGAGTCAGTTTAATTATTCGACCTGTAAATTTCAAAGTGTTTGAATCAATAATTACCAAGGTGCATTTTTTGTTTTTATTATATTTAAGACTTCCATCGACAGAGCTCCGATAGCCTAATGGCTAGACCGTTGGGTTCCAAGCGCGTGGTACTGGGTTCGAGTCCCGGCCGGAACGAAAATCTTCCATGTATATATTTCTCTTCTAATTTGAAGATTCTTTTTTTTTTTCAATTTCTTTCTTTTGCAAATATGGATTATTTATGTACGGAAGAAAATTCTGAGTCAGTTTAATCATTCGACCTTTAGATTTCAAAGATTTTAGATCAATAATTACTAAGCTGCATTTTTTGTTTTTATTATAATTAAGACACCGATCAACAGAGATCCGATAGTATATTGGCGAGAGCGTTGGGCTTCCATGAGTGTCGCCCTGGGTTCAAATCCCAGCCGGAAAGGAAATCTTAAATGCAAATATTTTTTTCTAATTTTATAATTCTTTTTTTTTTATTTTTCCCTTTTGCGAAGTCAGTCAGTCAGTCTGACAGTCAATCAGTCAAGCACTCAGTCATTCAGTCTCAGTCAGTCAGTCCAGTCAGTCAGTTAGTCCTTCAGCCAGTCAGTCAAGCAGTCAGTCATTTAGTCTCAGTCAGTCAGTCATTCAGTCAGTCAGTCAGTCAGGCAGTCAGTCAGTCAGTCAGTCAGGCAGTCAGTCAGTCAGTCAGTCGGTCAGTCCTGTGCAGTCAGTTAGTCACTAAAGCAGTCAGTCAGTCTCAGTCAGTCAGTCCGTCAGTCAGTCCAGTCCAGTCTCAGTCAGTCAGTCAGTCAGTCTCGGTCAGTCACTCAGTCAGTCAGTCAGTCATTCAGTCAGTCAGTCAGTCAGGCAGTCAGTCAGTCGGTCAGTCCTGTCCAGTCAGTCAGTCGGTCAGTCCTGTCCAGTCAGTCAAGCAGTCAGTCGGTCAGTCCTGTCCAGTCAGTCAAGCAGTCAGTCAGGTAGTCAAGCAGTCAGTCAGTCAGTGTCAGTCAGTCATTTAGTCATTCAGTCAGTCAGTGAAATAGCCAGTCAGAGAGTCAAGCAGTCAGTCAGTCAGTCTCAGTCAGTCAGTTAGTCAGTCAGTCAGTCAGTCAGTCAGTCAGTCCAGTCTCAGTCAGTCAGGCAGTTAGTCAGTCAGTCTCGGTCAGTCAGTGAGTCAGTCAGTCAGTATCAGTCAGTCAGTGAGTCAGTCTGTCAGTCAGGCAGTATCAGTCAGGCAGTAAGACTCCGCTCGACAGAACTCCGATAGCCTAATGGCTAGACCGCTGGTCTTCCAAGCGAGTGGCCTGGGTTCGAGTCCCAGCCGGAGCGAATATCTTCAATGTATATATTTCTTTTCTAATTTGAAAATTCTTTTTTTTTTTCAGTTTCTTTCCTTTGCAATAATTGATTATTTATGTAGGGAAGAAAATTCTGAATCAGTTTAATTTTTCGACACAAAGATTTCAAAGTGTTTAAATAAACAATTACCAAGGTGCATTTTTTGTTTTTATTATATTTAAAACTCCCACCGACAGAGCTCCCATAGACTAATGGCTAGAGTGTTAGGCTTCCAAGCGAGTGGCCCTGGGTTCGAGTCCCAGCCTGAACGAAAATCTTCAATGTATACTTTTAGTTTCTAAATTGAAATTTCTTCTTCTTTTTTTTTAATTTTTCTCTTTTGCGAATATTGATTATTTATGTAGGGAGAAAAATTCTGAGTCAGTTTAATTATTCGACCTGTAAATTTCAAAGTGTTTGAATCAATAATTACCAAGGTGCATTTTTTGTTTTTATTATATTTAAGACTTCCATCGACAGAGCTCCGATAGCCTAATGGCTAGACCGTTGGGTTCCTAGCGCGTGGTACTGGGTTCGAGTCCCGGCCGGAAAGGAAATCTTAAATGCAAATATTTTTTTCTAATTTTTAAATTCTTTTTTTTTTATTTTTCCCTTTTGCGAAGTCAGTCAGTCAGTCTGACAGTCAATCAGTCAAGCACTCAGTCATTCAGTCTCAGTCAGTCAGTCCAGTCAGTCAGTCACTCAGTCAGTCAGTTAGTCCTTCAGCCAGTCAGTCAAGCAGTCAGTCATTTAGTCTCAGTCAGTCAGTCATTCAGTCAGTCAGTCAGTCAGTCAGTCAGTCAGTCAGTCAGTCGGTCAGTCCTGTGCAGTCAGTTAGTCACTAAAGCAGTCAGTCAGTCTCAGTCAGTCAGTCATTCAGTCAGTCCAGTCCAGTCTCAGTCAGTCAGTCAGTCAGTCTCGGTCAGTCAGTCAGTCAGTCATTCAGTCAGTCAGTCAGTCAGGCAGTCAGTCAGTCGGTCAGCCTTATTCAGTCAGTCTGTCAGTCAGTCAGTCAGTCAGCCTTATTCAGTCAGTCTGTCAGTCAGTCAGTCGGTCAGTCCTGTCCAGTCAGTTAGTCAGTCAAGCAGTCAGTCAGGTAGTCAAGCAGTCAGTCAGTCAGTTTCAGTCAGTCATTTAGTCTTTCAGTCAGTCAGTGAAATAGCCAGTCAGAGAGTCAAGCAGTCAGTCAGTCAGTCTCAGTCAGTCAGTTAGTCAGTCAGTCAGTCAGTCAGTCCAGTCTCAGTCAGTCTCGGTCAGTCAGTGAGTCAGTCAGTCAGTATCAGTCAGTCAGTGAGTCAGTCTGTCAGTCAGGCAGTATCAGTCAGGCAGTAAGACTCCGCTCGACAGAACTCCGATAGCCTAATGGCTAGACCGCTGGTCTTCCAAGCGAGTGGCCTGGGTTCGAGTCCCAGCCGGAGCGAATATCTTCAATGTATATATTTCTTTTCTAATTTGAAAATTCTTTTTTTATTCCATTTCTTTCCTTTGCAATTATTGATTATTTATGTAGGGAAGAAAATTCTGAGTCAGTTTAATTTTTCGACACGAAGATTTCAAAGTGTTTAAATAAACAATTACCAAGGTGCATTTTTTGTTTTTATTATATTTAAAACTCCCACCGTCAGAGCTCCCATAGACTAATGGCTAGAGTGTTAGGCTTCTAAGCGAGTGGCCCTGGGTTCGAGTCCCAGCCTGAACGAAAATCTTCAATGTATACTTTTAGTTTCTAATTTGAAATTTCTTCTTCTTTTTTTTTTAATTTTTCTCTTTTGCGAATATTGATTATTTATGTAGGGAGAAAAATTCTGAGTCAGTTTAATTATTCGACCTGTAAATTTCAAAGTGTTTGAATCAATAATTACCAAGGTGCATTTTTTGTTTTTATTATATTTAAGACTTCCATCGACAGAGCTCCGATAGCCTAATGGCTAGACCGTTGGGTTCCTAGCGCGTGGTACTGGGTTCGAGTCCCGGCTGGAAAGGAAATCTTAAATGCAAATATTTTTTTCTAATTTTTAAATTCTTTTTTTTTTATTTTTCCCTTTTGCGAAGTCAGTCAGTCAGTCTGACAGTCAATCAGTCAAGCACTCAGTCATTCAGTCTCAGTCAGTCAGTCCAGTCAGTCAGTCACTCAGTCAGTCAGTTAGTCCTTCAGCCAGTCAGTCAAGCAGTCAGTCATTTAGTCTCAGTCAGTCAGTCATTCAGTCAGTCAATCAGTCAGGCAGTCAGTCAGTCAGTCAGTCGGTCAGTCCTGTGCAGTCAGTTAGTCACTAAAGCAGTCAGTCAGTCTCAGTCAGTCAGTCAGTCCAGTCCAGTCTCAGTCAGTCAGTCAGTCAGTCTCGGTCAGTCAGTCAGTCAGTCATTCAGTCAGTCAGTCATCCTTATTCAGTCAGTCTGTCAGTCAGTCAGTCGGTCAGTCCTGTCCAGTCAGTTAGTCAGTCAAGCAGTCAGTCAGGTAGTCAAGCAGTCAGTCAGTCAGTGTCAGTCAGTCATTTAGTCATTCAGTCAGTCAGTGAAATAGCCAGTCAGAGAGTCAAGCAGTCAGTCAGTCAGTCTCAGTCAGTCAGTCAGTCAGTCCAGTCTCAGTCAGTCAGGCAGTTAGTCAGTCAGTCTCGGTCAGTCAGTGAGTCAGTCAGTCAGTATCAGTCAGTCAGTGAGTCAGGGTGTCAGTCAGGCAGTATCAGTCAGGCAGTAAGACTCCGCTCGACAGAACTCCGATAGCCTAATGGCTAGACCGCTGGTCTTCCAAGCGAGTGGCCTGGGTTCGAGTCCCAGCCGGAGCGAATATCTTCAATGTATATAATTCTTTTCTAATTTGAAAATTCTTTTTTTTTTCAATTTCTTTCCTTTGCAATTATTGATTATTTATGTAGGGAAGAAAATTCTGAGTCAGTTTAATTTTTCGACACGAAGATTTCAAAGTGTTTAAATAAACAATTACCAAGGTGCATTTTTTGTTTTTATTATATTTAAAACTCCCACCGACAGAGCTCCCATAGACTAATGGCTAGAGTGTTAGGCTTCCAAGCGAGTGGCCCTGGGTTCGAGTCCCAGCCTGAACGAAAATCTTCAATGTATACTTTTAGTTTCTAATTTGAAATTTCTTCTTCTTTTTTTTTAATTTTTCTCTTTTGCGAATATTGATTATTTATGTAGGGAGAAAAATTCTGAGTCAGTTTAATTATTCGACCTGTAAATTTCAAAGTGTTTGAATCAATAATTACCAAGGTGCATTTTTTGTTTTTACTATATTTAAGACTTCCATCGACAGAGCTCCGATAGCCTAATGGCTAGACCGTTGGGTTCCTAGCGAGTGGTACTGGGTTCGAGTCCCGGCCGGAAAGGAAATCTTAAATGCAAATATTTTTTTCTAATTTTTAAATTCTTTTTTTTTATTTTTCCCTTTTGCGAAGTCAGTCAGTCAGTCTGACAGTCAATCAGTCAAGCACTCAGTCATTCAGTCTCAGTCAGTCAGTCCAGTCAGTCAGTCACTCAGTCAGTCAGTTAGTCCTTCAGCCAGTCAGTCAAGCAGTCAGTCATTTAGTCTCAGTCATTCAGTCAGTCAGTCAGTCAGGCAGTCAGTCAGTCAGTCAGTCGGTCAGTCCTGTGCAGTCAGTTAGTCACTAAAGCAGTCAGTCAGTCTCAGTCAGTCAGTCAGTCCAGTCCAGTCTCAGTCAGTCAGTCAGTCAGTCTCGGTCAGTCAGTCAGTCAGTCATTCAGTCAGTCAGTCAGTCAGGCAGTCAGTCAGTCGGTCAGCCTTATTCAGTCAGTCTGTCAGTCAGTCAGTCAGTCAGCCTTATTCAGTCAGTCTGTCAGTCATCCTTATTCAGTCAGTCTGTCAGTCAGTCAGTCGGTCAGTCCTGTCCAGTCAGTCAAGCAGTCAGTCAGGTAGTCAAGCAGTCAGTCAGTCAGTGTCAGTCAGTCATTTAGTCATTCAGTCAGTCAGTGAAATAGCCAGTCAGAGAGTCAAGCAGTCAGTCAGTCAGTCTCAGTCAGTCAGTTAGTCAGTCAGTCAGTCAGTCAGTCAGTCCAGTCTCAGTCAGTCAGGCAGTTAGTCAGTCAGTCTCGGTCAGTCAGTGAGTCAGTCAGTCAGTATCAGTCAGTCAGTGAGTCAGTCTGTCAGTCAGGCAGTATCAGTCAGGCAGTAAGACTCCGCTCGACAGAACTCCGATAGCCTAATGGCTAGACCGCTGGTCTTCCAAGCGAGTGGCCTGGGTTCGAGTCCCAGCCGGAGCGAATATCTTCAATGTATATATTTCTTTTCTAATTTGAAAATTCTTTTTTTTTTTCAATTTCTTTCCTTTGCAATTATTGATTATTTATGTAGGGAAGAAAATTCTGAGTCAGTTTAATTTTTCGACACGAAGATTTCAAAGTGTTTAAATAAACAATTACCAAGGTGCATTTTTTGTTTTTATTATATTTAAAACTCCCACCGACAGAGCTCCCATAGACTAATGGCTAGAGTGTTAGGCTTCCAAGCGAGTGGCCCTGGGTTCGAGTCCCAGCCTGAACGAAAATCTTCAATGTATACTTTTAGTTTCTAATTTGAAATTTCTTCTTCTTTTTTTTTTTAATTTTTCTCTTTTGCGAATATTGATTATTTATGTAGGGAGAAAAATTCTGAGTCAGTTTAATTATTCGACCTGTAAATTTCAAAGTGTTTGAATCAATAATTACCAAGGTGCATTTTTTGTTTTTATTATATTTAAGACTTCCTTTGACAGAGCTCCGATAGCCTAATGGCTAGACCGTTGGGTTCCTAGCGCGTGGTCCTGGGTTCGAGTCCCGGCCGGAAAGGAAATCTTAAATGCAAAAATTTATTTCTAGTTTTATAATTCTTTTTTTTTTATTTTTCCCTTTTGCGAAGTCAGTCAGTCAGTCTGACAGTCAATCAGTCAAGCACTCAGTCATTCAGTCTCAGTCAGTCAGTCCAGTCAGTCAGTCACTCAGTCAGTCAGTTAGTCCTTCAGCCAGTCAGTCAAGCAGTCAGTCATTTAGTCTCAGTCAGTCAGTCATTCAGTCAGTCAGTCAGTCAGGCAGTCAGTCAGTCAGTCAGTCGGTCAGTCCTGTGCAGTCAGTTAGTCACTAAAGCAGTCAGTCAGTCTCAGTCAGTCAGTCAGTCAGTCAGTCCAGTCCAGTCTCAGTCAGTCAGTCAGTCAGTCAGTCTCGGTCAGTCAGTCAGTCATTCATTCAGTCAGTCAGGCAGTCAGTCAGTCGGTCAGCCTTATTCAGTCAGTCTGTCAGTCAGTCAGTCAGTCAGCCTTATTCAGTCAGTCTGTCAGTCATCCTTATTCAGTCAGTCTGTCAGTCAGTCAGTCGGTCAGTCCTGTCCAGTCAGTTAGTCAGTCAAGCAGTCAGTCAGGTAGTCAAGCAGTCAGTCAGTCAGTGTCAGTCAGTCATTTAGTCATTCAGTCAGTCAGTGAAATAGCCAGTCAGAGAGTCAAGCAGTCAGTCAGTCAGTCTCAGTCAGTCAGTTAGTCAGTCAGTCAGTCAGTCAGTCCAGTCTCAGTCAGTCAGGCAGTTAGTCAGTCAGTCTCGGTCAGTCAGTGAGTCAGTCAGTCAGTATCAGTCAGTCAGTGAGTCAGTCTGTCAGTCAGGCAGTATCAGTCAGGCAGTAAGACTCCGCTCGACAGAACTCCGATAGCCTAATGGCTAGTCCGCTGGTCTTCCAAGCGAGTGGCCTGGGTTCGAGTCCCAGCCGGAGCGAATATCTTCAATGTATATATTTCTTTTATAATTTGAAAATTCTTTTTTTTTTCAATTTCTTTCCTTTGCAATTATTGATTATTTATCTAGGGAAGAAAATTCTGAGTCAGTTTAATTTTTCGACACAAAGATTTCAAAGTGTTTAAATAAACAATTACCAAGGTGCATTTTTTGTTTTTATTATATTTAAAACTCCCACCGACAGAGCTCCCATAGACTAATGGCTAGAGTGTTAGGCTTCCAAGCGAGTGGCCCTGGGTTCGAGTCCCAGCCTGAACGAAAATCTTCAATGTATACTTTTAGTTTCTAACTTGAAATTTCTTCTTCTTTTTTTTTAATTTTTCTCTTTTGCGAATATTGATTATTTATGTAGGGAGAAAAATTCTGAGTCAGTTTAATTATTCGACCTGTAAATTTCAAAGTGTTTGAATCAATAATTACCAAGGTGCATTTTTTGTTTTTATTATATTTAAGACTTCCATCGACAGAGCTCCGATAGCCTAATGGCTAGACCGTTGGGTTCCTAGCGCGTGGTACTGGGTTCGAGTCCCGGCCGGAAAGAAAATCTTAAATGCAAATATTTTTTTCTAATTTTTAAATTCTTTTTTTTTTATTTTTCCCTTTTGCGAAGTCAGTCAGTCAGTCTGACAGTCAATCAGTCAAGCACTCAGTCATTCAGTCTCAGTCAGTCAGTCCAGTCAGTCAGTCACTCAGTCAGTCAGTTAGTCCTTCAGCCAGTCAGTCAAGCAGTCAGTCATTTAGTCTCAGTCAGTCAGTCATTCAGTCAGTCAGTCAGGCAGTCAGTCAGTCAGTCAGTCGGTCAGTCCTGTGCAGTCAGTTAGTCACTAAAGCAGTCAGTCAGTCTCAGTCAGTCAGTCCAGTCCAGTCTCAGTCAGTCAGTCAGTCAGTCTCGGTCAGTCAGTCAGTCAGTCATTCAGTCAGTCAGTCAGTCAGGCAGTCAGTCAGTCGATCAGCCTTATTCAGTCAGTCTGTCAGTCAGTCAGTCAGTCAGCCTTATTCAGTCAGTCTGTCAGTCATCCTTATTCAGTCAGTCTGTCAGTCAGTCAGTCGGTCAGTCCTGTCCAGTCAGTTAGTCAGTCAAGCAGTCAGTCAGGTAGTCAAGCAGTCAGTCAGTCAGTGTCAGTCAGTCATTTAGTCATTCAGTCAGTCAGTGAAATAGCCAGTCAGAGAGTCAAGCAGTCAGTCAGTCAGTCTCAGTCAGTCAGTTAGTCAGTCAGTCAGTCAGTCAGTCAGTCAGTCCAGTCTCAGTCAGTCAGGCAGTTAGTCAGTCAGTCTCGGTCAGTCAGTGAGTCTGTCAGTCAGTATCAGTCAGTCAGTGAGTCAGTCTGTCAGTCAGGCAGTATCAGTCAGGCAGTAAGACTCCGCTCGACAGAACTCCGATAGCCTAATGGCTAGACCGCTGGTCTTCCAAGCGAGTGGCCTGGGTTCGAGTCCCAGCCGGAGCGAATATCTTCAATGTATATAATTCTTTTCTAATTTGAAAATTCTTTTTTTTTTTCAATTTCTTTCCTTTGCAATTATTGATTATTTATGTAGGGAAGAAAATTCTGAGTCAGTTTAATTTTTCGACACGAAGATTTCAAAGTGTTTAAATAAACTATTACCAAGGTGCATTTTTTGTTTTTATTATATTTAAAACTCCCACCGACAGAGCTCCCATAGACTAATGGCTAGAGTGTTAGGCTTCCAAGCGAGTGGCCCTGGGTTCGAGTCCCAGCCTGAACGAAAATCTTCAATGTATACTTTTAGTTTCTAATTTGAAATTTCTTCTTCTTTTTTTTTAATTTTTCTCTTTTGCGAATATTGATTATTTATGTAGGGAGAAAAATTCTGAGTCAGTTTAATTATTCGACCTGTAAATTTCAAAGTGTTTGAATCAATAATTACCAAGGTGCATTTTTGTTTTTATTATATTTAAGACTTCCATCGACAGAGCTCCGATAGCCTAATGGCTAGACCGTTGGGTTCCAAGCGCGTGGTACTGGGTTCGAGTCCCGGCCGGAACGAAAATCTTCCATGTATATATTTCTCTTCTAACTTGAAGATTCTTTTTTTTTTCAATTTCTTTCTTTTGCAAATATGGATTATTTATGTACGGAAGAAAATTCTGAGTCAGTTTAATCATTCGACCTTTAGATTTCAAAGATTTTAGATCAATAATTACTAAGGTGCATTTTTTGTTTTTATTATAATTAAGACACCGATCAACAGAGATCCGGTAGTATATTGGCGAGAGCGTTGGGCTTCCATGAGTGTCGCCCTGGGTTCAAATCCCAGCCGGAAAGGAAATCTTAAATGCAAATATTTTTTTCTACTTTTATAATTCTTTTTTTTTATTTTTCCCTTTTGCGAAGTCAGTCAGACAGTCTGACAGTCAATCAGTCAAGCACTCAGTCATTCAGTCTCAGTCAGTCAGTCCAGTCAGTCAGTCACTCAGTCAGTCAGTTAGTCCTTCAGATAGTCAGTCAAGCAGTCAGTCATTTAGTCTCAGTCAGTCAGTCATTCAGTCAGTCAGTCAGTCAGGCAGTCAGTCAGTCAGTCAGGCAGTCAGTCAGTCAGTCTGTTAGTCACTAAAGCAGTCAGTCAGTCTCAGTCAGTCAGTCAGTCAGTCAGTCCAGTCCAGTCTCAGTCAGTCAGTCAGTCAGTCTCGGTCAGTCAGTCAGTCAGGCAGTCAGTCAGTCAGTCAGTCAGGCAGTCAGTCAGTCGGTCAGCCTTATTCAGTCAGTCTGTCAGTCAGTCAGTCAGTCAGCCTTATTCAGTCAGTCTGTCAGTCATCCTTATTCAGTCAGTCTGTCAGTCAGTCAGTCGGTCAGTCCTGTCCAGTCAGTTTGTCAGTCAAGCAGTCAGTCAGGTAGTCAAGCAGTCAGTCAGTCAGTGTCAGTCAGTCATTTAGTCATTCAGTCAGTCAGTGAAATAGCCAGTCAGAGAGTCAAGCAGTCAGTCAGTCAGTCTCAGTCAGTCAGTTAGTCAGTCAGTCAGTCAGTCAGTCAGTCAGTCCAGTCTCAGTCAGTCAGGCAGTTAGTCAGTCAGTCTCGGTCAGTCAGTGAGTCAGTCAGTCAGTATCAGTCAGTCAGTGAGTCAGTCTGTCAGTCAGGCAGTATCAGTCAGGCAGTAAGACTCCGCTCGACAGAACTCCGATAGCCTAATGGCTAGACCGCTGGTCTTCCAAGCGAGTGGCCTGGGTTCGAGTACCAGCCGGAGCGAATATCTTCAATGTATATATTTCTTTTCTAATTTGAAAATTCTTTTTTTTTCAATTTCTTTCCTTTGCAATTATTGATTATTTATGTAGGGAAGAAAATTCTGAGTCAGTTTAATTTTTCGACACGAAGATTTCAAAGTGTTTAAATAAACAATTACCAAGGTGCATTTTTTGTTTTTATTATATTTAAAACTCCCACTAACAGAGCTCCCATAGACTAATGGCTAGAGTGTTAGGCTTCCAAGCGAGTGGCCCTGGGTTCGAGTCCCAGCCTGAACGAAAATCTTCAATGTATACTTTTAGTTTCTAATTTGAAATTTCTCCTTCTTTTTTTTTTAATTTTTCTCTTTTGCGAATATTGATTATTTATGTAGGGAGAAAAAAATCTGAGTCAGTTTAATTATTCGACCTGTAAATTTCAAAGTGTTTGAATCAATAATTACCAAGGTGCATTTTTTGTTTTTATTATATTTAAGACTTCCATCGACAGAGCTCCGATAGCCTAATGGCTAGACCGTTGGGTTCCTAGCGCGTGGTTCTGGGTTCGAGTCCCGGCCGGAAAGGAAATCTTAAATGCAAATATTTTTTTCTAATTTTATAATTCTTTTTTTTTATTTTTCCCTTTTGCGAAGTCAGTCAGTCAGTCTGACAGTCAATCAGTCAAGCACTCAGTCATTCAGTCTCAGTCAGTCAGTCCAGTCAGTCAGTCAGTTAGTCCTTCAGCCAGTCAGTCAAGCAGTCAGTCATTTAGTCTCAGTCAGTCAGTCATTCAGTCAGTCAGTCAGTCAGGCAGTCAGTCAGTCAGTCAGTCGGTCAGTCCTGTGCAGTCAGTTAGTCACTAAGGCAGTCAGTCAGTCTCAGTCAGTCAGTCAGTCAGTCAGTCCAGTCCAGTCTCAGTCAGTCTGTCAGTCAGTCAGTCAGTCAGCCTTATTCAGTCAGTCAGTCAGTCAGGCAGTCAGTCAGTCGGTCAGCCTTATTCAGTCAGTCTGTCAGTCAGTCAGTCAGTCAGCCTTATTCAGTCAGTCTGTCAGTCATCCTTATTCAGTCAGTCTGTCAGTCAGTCAGTCGGTCAGTCCTGTCCAGTCAGTTAGTCAGTCAGGTAGTCAAGCAGTCAGTCAGTCAGTGTCAGTCAGTCATTTAGTCATTCAGTCAGTCAGTGAAATAGCCAGTCAGAGAGTCAAGCAGTCAGTCAGTCAGTCTCAGTCAGTCAGTTAGTCAGTCAGTCAGTCAGTCAGTCAGTCAGTCCAGTCTCAGTCAGTCAGGCAGTTAGTCAGTCAGTCTCGGTCAGTCAGTGAGTCAGTCAGTCAGTATCAGTCAGTCAGTGAGTCAGTCTGTCAGTCAGGCAGTAAGACTCCGCTCGACAGAGCTCCGATAGCCTAATGGCTAGACCGCTGGTCTTCCAAGCGAGTGGCCTGGGTTCGAGTCCCAGCCGGAGCGAATATCTTCAATGTATATATTTCTTTTCTAATTTGAAAATTCTTTTTTTTTTCAATTTCTTTCCTTTGCAATTATTGATTATTTATGTAGGGAAGAAAATTCTGAGTCAGTTTAATTTTTCGACACAAAGATTTCAAAGTGTTTAAATAAACAATTACCAAGGTGCATTTTTTTGTTTTTATTATATTTAAAACTCCCACCGACAGAGCTCCCATAGACTAATGGCTAGAGTGTTAGGCTTCCAAGCGAGTGGCCCTGGGTTCGAGTCCCAGCCTGAACGAAAATCTTCAATGTATACTTTTAGTTTCTAATTTGAAATTTCTTCTTCTTTTTTTTTTAATTTTTCTCTTTTGCGAATATTGATTATTTATGTAGGGAGAAAAATTCTGAGTCAGTTTAATTATTCGACCTGTAAATTTCAAAGTGTTTGAATCAATAATTACCAAGGTGCATTTTTGTTTTTATTATATTTAAGACTTCCCTCGACAGAGCTCCGATAGCCTAATGGCTAGACCGTTGGGTTCCAAGCGCGTGGTACTGGGTTCGAGTCCCGGCCGGAACGAAAATCTTCCATGTATATATTTCTCTTCTAATTTGAAGATTCTTTTTTTTTTCAATTTCTTTCTTTTGCAAATATGGATTATTTATGTACGGAAGAAAATTCTGAGTCAGTTTAATCATTCGACCTTTAGATTTCAAAGATTTTAGGTCAATAATTACTAAGGTGCATTTTTTGTTTTTATTATAATTAAGACACGATCAACAGAGATCCGATAGTATATTGGCGAGAGCGTTGGGCTTCCATGAGTGTCGCCCTGGGTTCAAATCCCAGCCGGAAAGGAAATCTTAAATGCAAATATTTTTTTCTAATTTTATAATTCTTTTTTTTTTATTTTTCCCTTTTGCGAAGTCAGTCAGTCAGTCTGACAGTCAATCAGTCAAGCACTCAGTCATTCAGTCTCAGTCAGTCAGTCCAGTCAGTCAGTCACTCAGTCAGTCAGTTAGTCCTTCAGCCAGTCAGTCAAGCAGTCAGTCATTTAGTCTCAGTCAGTCAGTCATTCAGTCAGTCAGTCAGTCAGGCAGTCAGTCAGTCAGTCAGTCGGTCAGTCCTGTGCAGTCAGTTAGTCACTAAAGCAGTCAGTCAGTCTCAGTCAGTCAGTCAGTCAGTCAGTCCAGTCCAGTCTCAGTCAGTCAGTCAGTCAGTCTCGGTCAGTCAGTCAGTCAGTCATTCAGTCAGTCAGTCAGTCAGGCAGTCAGTCAGTCGGTCAGCCTTATTCAGTCAGTCTGTCAGTCAGTCAGTCAGTCAGCCTTATTCAGTCAGTCTGTCAGTCATCCTTATTCAGTCAGTCTGTCAGTCAGTCAGTCGGTCAGTCCTGTCCAGTCAGTTAGTCAGTCAAGCAGTCAGTCAGGTAGTCAAGCAGTCAGTCAGTCAGTGTCAGTCAGTCATTTAGTCATTCAGTCAGTCAGTGAAATAGCCAGTCAGAGAGTCAAGCAGTCAGTCAGTCAGTCTCAGTCAGTCAGTTAGTCAGTCAGTCAGTCAGTCAGTCAGTCAGTCCAGTCTCAGTCAGTCAGGCAGTTAGTCAGTCAGTCTCGGTCAGTCAGTGAGTCAGTCAGTCAGTATCAGTCAGTCAGTGAGTCAGTCTGTCAGTCAGGCAGTATCAGTCAGGCAGTAAGACTCCGCTCGACAGAGCTCCGATAGCCTAAAGGCTAGACCGCTGTCTTCCAAGCGAGTGGCCTGGGTTCGAGTCCCAGCCGGAGCGAATATCTTCAATGTATATATTTCTTTTCTAATTTGAAAATTCTTTTTTTTTTCAATTTCTTTCCTTTGCAATTATTGATTATTTATGTAGGGAAGAAAATTCTGAGTCAGTTTAATTTTTCGACACGAAGATTTCAAAGTGTTTAAATAAACAATTACCAAGGTGCATTTTTGTTTTTATTATATTTAAAACTCCCACCGACAGAGCTCCCATAGACTAATGGCTAGAGTGTTAGGCTTCCAAGCGAGTGGCCCTGGGTTCGAGTCCCAGCCTGAACGAAAATCTTCAATGTATACTTTTAGTTTCTAATTTGAAATTTCTTCTTCTTTTTTTTTTTAATTTTTCTCTTTTGCGAATATTGATTATTTATGTAGGGAGAAAAATTCTGAGTCAGTTTAATTATTCGACCTGTAAATTTCAAAGTGTTTGAATCAATAATTACCAAGGTGCATTTTTTGTTTTTATTATATTTAAGACTTCCATCGACAGAGCTCCGATAGCCTAATGGCTAGACCGTTGGGTTCCAAGCGCGTGGTACTGGGTTCGAGTCCCGGCCGGAACGAAAATCTTCCATGTATATATTTCTCTTCTAATTTGAAGATTCTTTTTTTTTTCAATTTCTTTCTTTTGCAAATATGGATTATTTATGTACGGAAGAAAATTCTGAGTCAGTTTAATCATTCAACCTTTAGATTTCAAAGATTTTAGATCAATAATTACTAAGGTGCATTTTTTGTTTTTATTATAATTAAGACACGATCAACAGAGATCCGATAGTATATTGGCGAGAGCGTTGGGCTTCCATGAGTGTCGCCCTGGGTTCAAATCCCAGCCGGAAAGGAAATCTTAAATGCAAATATTTTTTTCTAATTTTATAATTCTTTTTTTTTATTTTTCCCTTTTGCGAAGTCAGTCAGTCAGTCTGACAGTCAATCAGTCAAGCACTCAGTCATTCAGTCTCAGTCAGTCAGTCCAGTCAGTCAGTCACTCAGTCAGTCAGTTAGTCCTTCAGCCAGTCAGTCAAGCAGTCAGTCATTTAGTCTCAGTCATTCAGTCATTCATTCAGTCAGTCAGTCAGTCAGGCAGTCAGTCAGTCGGTCAGTCCTGTGCAGTCAGTTAGTCACTAAAGCAGTCAGTCAGTCTCAGTCAGTCAGTCAGTCAGTCAGTCCAGTCCAGTCTCAGTCAGTCAGTCAGTCAGTCTCGGTCAGTCAGTCAGTCAGTCATTCAGTCAGTCAGTCAGTCAGGCAGTCAGTCAGTCGGTCAGCCTTATTCAGTCAGTCTGTCAGTCAGTCAGTCAGTCAGCCTTATTCAGTCAGTCTGTCAGTCATCCTTATTCAGTCAGTCTGTCAGTCAGTCAGTCGGTCAGTCCTGTCCAGTCAGTTAGTCAGTCAAGCAGTCAGTCAGGTAGTTAAGCAGTCAGTCAGTCAGTGTCAGTCAGTCATTTAGTCATTCAGTCAGTCAGTGAAATAGCCAGTCAGAGAGTCAAGCAGTCAGTCAGTCAGTCTCAGTCAGTCAGTTAGTCAGTCAGTCAGTCAGTCAGTCAGTCAGTCCAGTCTCAGTCAGTCAGGCAGTTAGTCAGTCAGTCTCGGTCAGTCAGTGAGTCAGTCAGTCAGTATCAGTCAGTCAGTGAGTCAGTCTGTCAGTCAGGCAGTATCAGTCAGGCAGTAAGACTCCGCTCGACACAACTCCGATAGCCTAATGGCTAGACCGCTGGTCTTCCAAGCGAGTGGCCTGGGTTCGAGTCCCAGCCGGAGCGAATATCTTCAATGTATATATTTCTTTTCTAATTTGAAAATTCTTTTTTTTTTCAATCTCTTTCCTTTGCAATTATTGATTATTTATGTAGGGAAGAAAATTCTGAGTCAGTTTAATTTTTCGACACGAAGATTTCAAAGTGTTTAAATAAACAATTACCAAGGTGCATTTTTTGTTTTTATTATATTTAAAACTCCCACCGACAGAGCTCCCATAGACTAATGGCTAGAGTGTTAGGCTTCCAAGCGAGTGGCCCTGGGTTCGAGTCCAAGCCTGAACGAAAATCTTCAATGTATACTTTTAGTTTCTAATTTGAAATTTCTTCTTCTTTTTTTTTTTAATTTTTCTCTTTTGCGAATATTGATTATTTATGTAGGGAGAAAAATTCTGAGTCAGTTTAATTATTCGACCTGTAAATTTCAAAGTGTTTGAATCAATAATTACCAAGGTGCATTTTTTGTTTTTATTATATTTAAGACTTCCTTCGACAGAGCTCCGATAGACTAATGGCTAGACCGTTGGGTTCCAAGCGCGTGGTACTGGGTTCGAGTCCCGGCCGGAACGAAAATCTTCCATGTATATATTTCTTTTCTAATTTGAAGATTCTTTTTTTTTTCAATTTCTTTCTTTTGCAAATATGGAATATTTATGTACGGAAGAAAATTCTGAGTCAGTTTAATCATTCGACCTTTAGATTTCAAAGATTTTAGATCAATAATTACTAAGGTGCATTTTTTGTTTTTATTATAATTAAGACACCGATCAACAGAGATCCGATAGTATATTGGCGAGAGCGTTGGGCTTCCGTGAGTGTCGCCCTGGGTTCAAATCCCAGCCGGAAAGGAAATCTTAAATGCAAATATTTTTTTCTAATTTTATAATTCTTTTTTTTTTATTTTTCCCTTTTGCGAAGTCAGTCAGTCAGTCTGACAGTCAATCAGTCAAGCACTCAGTCATTCAGTCTCAGTCAGTCAGTCCAGTCAGTCAGTCAGTTAGTCCTTCAGCCAGTCAGTCAAGCAGTCAGTCATTTAGTCTCAGTCAGTCAGTCATTCAGTCAGTCAGTCAGTCAGGCAGTCAGTCAGTCAGTCAGTCGGTCAGTCCTGTGCAGTCAGTTAGTCACTAAGGCAGTCAGTCAGTCTCAGTCAGTCAGTCAGTCAGTCAGTCCAGTCCAGTCTCAGTCAGTCTGTCAGTCAGTCAGTCAGTCAGCCTTATTCAGTCAGTCAGTCAGTCAGGCAGTCAGTCGGTCAGCCTTATTCAGTCAGTCTGTCAGTCAGTCAGTCAGTCAGCCTTATTCAGTCAGTCTGTCAGTCATCCTTATTCAGTCAGTCTGTCAGTCAGTCAGTCGGTCAGTCCTGTCCAGTCAGTTAGTCAGTCAAGCAGTCAGTCAGGTAGTCAAGCAGTCAGTCAGTCAGTGTCAGTCAGTCATTTAGTCATTCAGTCAGTCAGTGAAATAGTCAGTCAGAGAGTCAAGCAGTCAGTCAGTCAGTCTCAGTCAGTCAGTTAGTCAGTCAGTCAGTCAGTCAGTCAGTCAGTCCAGTCTCAGTCAGTCAGGCAGTTAGTCAGTCAGTCTCGGTCAGTCAGTGAGTCAGTCAGTCAGTGAGTCAGTCTGTCAGTCAGGCAGTATCAGTCAGGCAGTAAGACTCCGCTCGACAGAGCTCCGATAGCCTAATGGCTAGTCCGCTGGTCTTCCAAGCGAGTGGCCTGGGTTCGAGTCCCAGCCGGAGCGAATATCTTCAATGTATATATTTCTTTTCTAATTTGAAAATTCTTTTTTTTTTTCAATTTCTTTCCTTTGCAATTATTGATTATTTATGTAGGGAAGAAAATTCTGAGTCAGTTTAATTTTTCGACACAAAGATTTCAAAGTGTTTAAATAAACAATTACCAAGGTGCATTTTTGTTTTTATTATATTTAAAACTCCCACCGACAGAGCTCCCATAGACTAATGGCTAGAGTGTTAGGCTTCCAAGCGAGTGGCCCTGGGTTCGAGTTCCAGCCTGAACGAAAATCTTCAATGTATACTTTTATTTTCTAATTTGAAATTTCTTCTTCTTTTTTTTTTTAATTTTTCTCTTTTGCGAATATTGATTATTTATGTAGGGAGAAAAATTCTGAGTCAGTTTAATTATTCGACCTGTAAATTTCAAAGTGTTTGAATCAATAATTACCAAGGTGCATTTTTTGTTTTTATTATATTTAAGACTTCCATCGACAGAGCTCCGATAGCCTAATGGCTAGACCGTTGGGTTCCAAGCGCGTGGTACTGGGTTCGAGTCCCGGCCGGAACGAAAATCTTCCATGTATATATTTCTCTTCTAATTTGAAGATTCTTTTTTTTTCAATTTCTTTCTTTTGCAAATATGGATTATTTATGTACGGAAGAAAATTCTGAGTCAGTTTAATCATTCGACCTTTAGATTTCAAAGATTTTAGATCAATAATTACTAAGGTGCATTTTTTGTTTTTATTATAATTAAGACACGATCAACAGAGATCCGATAGTATATTGGCGAGAGCGTTGGGCTTCCATGAGTGTCGCCCTGGGTTCAAATCCCAGCCGGATAGGAAATCTTAAATGCAAATATTTTTTTCTAATTTTATAATTCTTTTTTTTTTTATTTTTCCCTTTTGCGAAGTCAGTCAGTCAGTCTGACAGTCAATCAGTCAAGCACTCAGTCATTCAGTCTCAGTCAGTCAGTCCAGTCAGTCAGTCACTCAGTCAGTCAGTTAGTCCTTCAGCCAGTCAGTCAAGCAGTCAGTCATTTAGTCTCAGTCAGTCAGTCATTCAGTCAGTCAGTCAGTCAGGCAGTCAGTCAGTCAGTCAGTCGGTCAGTCCTGTGCAGTCAGTTAGTCACTAAAGCAGTCAGTCAGTCTCAGTCAGTCAGTCAGTCAGTCAGTCCAGTCCAGTCTCAGTCAGTCAGTCAGTCAGTCTCGGTCAGTCAGTCAGTCAGTCATTCAGTCAGTCAGTCAGTCAGGCAGTCAGTCAGTCGGTCAGCCTTATTCAGTCAGTCTGTCAGTCAGTCAGTCAGTCAGCCTTATTCAGTCAGTCTGTCAGTCATCCTTATTCAGTCAGTCTGTCAGTCAGTCAGTCGGTCAGTCCTGTCCAGTCAGTTAGTCAGTCAAGCAGTCAGTCAGGTAGTCAAGCAGTCAGTCAGTCAGTGTCAGTCAGTCATTTAGTCATTCAGTCAGTCAGTGAAATAGCCAGTCAGAGAGTCAAGCAGTCAGTCAGTCAGTCTCAGTCAGTCAGTTAGTCAGTCAGTCAGTCAGTCAGTCAGTCAGTCCAGTCTCAGTCAGTCAGGCAGTTAGTCAGTCAGTCTCGGTCAGTCAGTGAGTCAGTCAGTCAGTATCAGTCAGTGAGTCAGTCTGTCAGTCAGGCAGTATCAGTCAGGCAGTAAGACTCCGCGCGACAGAGCTCCGATAGCCTAATGGCTAGACCGCTGGTCTTCCAAGCGAGTGGCCTGGGTTCGAGTCCCAGCCGGAGCGAATATCTTCAATGTATATATTTCTTTTCTAATTTGAAAATTCTTTTTTTTTTTCAATTTCTTTCCTTTGCAATTATTGATTATTTATGTAGGGAAGAAAATTCTGAGTCAGTTTAATTTTTCGACACGAAGATTTCAAAGTGTTTAAATAAACAATTACCAAGGTGCATTTTTGTTTTTATTATATTTAAAACTCCCACCGACAGAGCTCCCATAGACTAATGGCTAGAGTGTTAGGCTTCCAAGCGAGTGGCCCTGGGTTCGAGTCCCAGCCTGAACGAAAATCTTCAATGTATACTTTTAGTTTCTAATTTGAAATTTCTTCTTCTTTTTTTTTTTAATTTTTCTCTTTTGCGAATATTGATTATTTATGTAGGGAGAAAAATTCTGAGTCAGTTTAATTATTCGACCTGTAAATTTCAAAGTGTTTGAATCAAAAATTACCAAGGTGCATTTTTTGTTTTTATTATATTTAAGACTTCCATCGACAGAGCTCCGATAGCCTAATGACTAGACCGTTGGGTTCCAAGCGCGTGGTACTGGGTTCGAGTCCCGGCCGGAACGAAAATCTTCCATGTATATATTTCTCTTCTAATTTGAAGATTCTTTTTTTTTTCAATTTCTTTCTTTTGCAAATATGGATTATTTATGTACGGAAGAAAATTCTGAGTCAGTTTAATCATTCAACCTTTAGATTTCAAAGATTTTAGATCAATAATTACTAAGGTGCATTTTTTGTTTTTATTATAATTAAGACACGATCAACAGAGATCCGATAGTATATTGGCGAGAGCGTTGGGCTTCCATGAGTGTCGCCCTGGGTTCAAATCCCAGCCGGAAAGGAAATCTTAAATGCAAATATTTTTTTCTAATTTTATAATTATTTTTTTTTTTATTTTTCCCTTTTGCGAAGTCAGTCAGTCAGTCTGACAGTCAATCAGTCAAGCACTCAGTCATTCAGTCTCAGTCAGTCAGTCCAGTCAGTCAGTCATTCAGTCAGTCAGTTAGTCCTTCAGCCAGTCAGTCAAGCAGTCAGTCATTTAGTCTCAGTCAGTCAGTCATTCAGTCAGTCAGTCAGTCAGGCAGTCAGTCAGTCAGTCAGTCGGTCAGTCCTGTGCAGTCAGTAAGTCACTAAAGCAGTCAGTCAGTCTCAGTCAGTCAGTCAGTCAGTCAGTCCAGTCCAGTCTCAGTCAGTCAGTCAGTCAGTCTCGGTCAGTCAGTCAGTCAGTCATTCAGTCAGTCAGTCAGTCAGGCAGTCAGTCAGTCGGTCAGCCTTATTCAGTCAGTCTGTCAGTCAGTCAGTCAGTCAGCCTTATTCAGTCAGTCTGTCAGTCATCCTTATTCAGTCAGTCTGTCAGTCAGTCAGTCGGTCAGTCCTGTCCAGTCAGTTAGTCAGTCAAGCAGTCAGTCAGGTAGTTAAGCAGTCAGTCAGTCAGTGTCAGTCAGTCATTTAGTCATTCAGTCAGTCAGTGAAATAGCCAGTCAGAGAGTCAAGCAGTCAGTCAGTCAGTCTCAGTCAGTCAGTTAGTCAGTCAGTCAGTCAGTCAGTCAGTCAGTCCAGTCTCAGTCAGTCAGGCAGTTAGTCAGTCAGTCTCGGTCAGTCAGTGAGTCAGTCAGTCAGTATCAGTCAGTCAGTGAGTCAGTCTGTCAGTCAGGCAGTATCAGTCAGGCAGTAAGACTCCGCTCGACAGAACTCCGATAGCCTAATGGCTAGACCGCTGGTCTTCCAAGCGAGTGGCCTGGGTTCGAGTCCCAGCCGGAGCGAATATCTTCAATGTATATATTTCTTTTCTAATTTAAAATTCTTTTTTTTTTCAATTTCTTTCCTTTGCAATTATTGATTATTTATGTAGGGAAGAAAATTCTGAGTCAGTTTAATTTTTCGACACGAAGATTTCAAAGTGTTTAAATAAACAATTACCAAGGTGCATTTTTTGTTTTTATTATATTTAAAACTCCCACCGACAGAGCTCCCATAGACTAATGGCTAGAGTGTTAGGCTTCCAAGCGAGTGGCCCTGGGTTCGAGTCCCAGCCTGAACGAAAATCTTCAATGTATACTTTTAGTTTCTAATTTGAAATTTCTTCTTCTTTTTTTTTTAATTTTTCTCTTTTGCGAATATTGACTATTTATGTAGGGAGAAAAATTCTGAGTCAGTTTAATTATTCGACCTGTAAATTTCAAAGTGTTTGAATCAATAATTACCAAGGTGCATTTTTTGTTTTTATTATATTTAAGACTTCCATCGACAGAGCTCCGATAGCCTAATGGCTAGACCGTTGGGTTCCAAGCGCGTGGTACTGGGTTCGAGTCCCGGCCGGAACGAAAATATTCCATGTATATATATTTCTTCTAATTTTAAGATTCTTTTTTTTTTTCAATTTCTTTCTTTTGCAAATATGGATTATTTATGTACGGAAGAAAATTCTGAGTCAGTTTAATCATTCGACCTTTAGATTTCAAAGATTTTAGATCAATAATTACTAAGGTGCATTTTTTGTTTTTATTATAATTAAGACACCGATCAACAGAGATCCGATAGCATATTGGCGAGAGCGTTGGGCTTCCATGAGTGTCGCCCTGGGTTCAAATCCCAGCCGGAAAGGAAATCTTAAATGCAAATAGTTTTTTCTAATTTTATAATTCTTTTTTTTTTATTTTTCCCTTTTGCGAAGTCAGTCAGTCAGTCTGACAGTCAATCAGTCAAGCACTCAGTCATTCAGTCTCAGTCAGTCAGTCATTCAGTCAGTCAGTCAGTCAGGCAGTCAGTCAGTCAGTCAGTCGGTCAGTCCTGTGCAGTCAGTTAGTCACTAAAGCAGTCAGTCAGTCTCAGTCAGTCAGTCAGTCAGTCAGTCCAGTCCAGTCTCAGTCAGTCAGTCAGTCAGTCTCGGTCAATCAGTCAGTCAGTCATTCAGTCAGTCAGTCAGTCAGTCAGGCAGTCAGTCAGTCGGTCAGCCTTATTCAGTCAGTCTGTCAGTCATCCTTATTCAGTCAGTCTGTCAGTCAGTCAGTCGGTCAGTCCTGTCCAGTCAGTTAGTCAGTCAAGCAGTCAGTCAGGTAGTCAAGCAGTCAGTCAGTCAGTGTCAGTCAGTCATTTAGTCATTCAGTCAGTCAGTGAAATAGCCAGTCAGAGAGTCAAGCAGTCAGTCAGTCAGTCTCAGTCAGTCAGTTAGTCAGTCAGTCAGTCAGTCAGTCAGTCCAGTCTCAGTCAGTCAGGCAGTTAGTCAGTCAGTCTCGTTCAGTCAGTGAGTCAGTCAGTCAGTATCAGTCAGTCAGTGAGTCAGTCTGTCAGTCAGGCAGTATCAGTCAGGCAGTAAGACTCCGCTCGACAGAACTCCGATAGCCTAATGGCTAGACCGCTGGTCTTCCAAGCGAGTGGCCTGGGTTCGAGTCCCAGCCGGAGCGAATATCTTCAATGTATATATTTCTTTTCTAATCTGAAAATTCTTTTTTTTTCAATTTCTTTCCTTTGCAATAATTGATTATTTATGTAGGGAAGAAAATTCTGAGTCAGTTTAATTTTTCGACACGAAGATTTCAAAGTGTTTAAATAAACAATTACCAAGGTGCATTTTTTGTTTTTATTATATTTAAAAGTCCCACCGACAGAGCTCCCATAGACTAATGGCTAGAGTGTTAGGCTTCCAAGCGAGTGGCCCTGGGTTCGAGTCCCAGCCTGAACGAAAATCTTCAATGTATACTTTTAGTTTCTAATTTGAAATTTCTTCTTCTTTTTTTTTAATTTTTCTCTTTTGCGAATATTGATTATCTATGTAGGGAGAAAAATTCTGAGTCAGTTTAATTATTCGACCTGTAAATTTCAAAGTGTTTGAATCAATAATTACCAAGGTGCATTTTTTGTTTTTATTATATTTAAGACTTCCATCGACAGAGCTCCGATAGCCTAATGGCTAGACCGTTGGGTTCCTAGCGCGTGATACTGGGTTCGAGTCCCGGCCGGAAAGGAAATCTTAAATGCAAATATTTTTTTCTAATTTTATGATTCTTTTTTTTTTATTTTTCCCTTTTGCGAAATCAGTCAGTCAGTCTGACAGTCAATCAGTCAAGCACTCAGTCATTCAGTCTCAGTCAGTCAGTCCAGTCAGTCAGTCACTCAGTCAGTCAGTTAGTCCTTCAGCCAGTCAGTCAAGCAGTCAGTCATTTAGTCTCAGTCAGTCAGTCATTCAGTCAGTCAGTCAGTCAGGCAGTCAGTCAGTCAGTCAGTCGGTCAGTCCTGTGCAGTCAGTTAGTCACTAAAGCAGTCAGTCAGTCTCAGTCAGTCAGTCAGTCAGTCAGGCCAGTCCAGTCTCAGTCAGTCAGTCAGTCAGTCTCGGTCAGTCAGTCAGTCAGTCATTCAGTCAGTCAGTCAGTCAGGCAGCCAGTCAGTCGGTCAGCCTTATTCAGTCAGTCTGTCAGTCAGTCAGTCAGTCAGCCTTATTCAGTCAGTCTGTCAGTCATCCTTATTCAGTCAGTCTGTCAGTCAGTCAGTCGGTCAGTCCTGTCCAGTCAGTTAGTCAGTCAAGCAGTCAGTCAGGTAGTCAAGCAGTCAGTCAGTCAGTGTCAGTCAGTCATTTAGTCATTCAGTCAGTCAGTAAAATAGCCAGTCAGAGAGTCAAGCAGTCAGTCAGTCAGTCTCAGTCAGTCAGTTAGTCAGTCAGTCAGTCAGTCAGTCAGTCAGTCAGTCCAGTCTCAGTCAGTCCAGTCTCAGTCAGTCAGGCAGTTAGTCAGTCAGTCTCGGTCAGTCAGTGAGTCATTTTTTGTTTTTATTATATTTAAGACTTCCATCGACAGAGCTCCGATAGCCTAATGGCTAGACCGTTGGGTTCCAAGCGCGTGGTACTGGGTTCGAGTCCCGGCCGGAACGAAAATCTTCCATGTATATATTTCTCTTCTAATTTGAAGATTCTTTTTTTTTTCAATTTCTTTCTTTTGCAAATATGGATTATTTATGTACGGAAGAAAATTCTGAGTCAGTTTAATCATTCGACCTTTAGATTTCAAAGATTTTAGATCAATAATTACTAAGGTGCATTTTTTGTTTTTATTATAATTAAGACATCGATCAACCGAGATCCGATAGTATATTGGCGAGAGCGTTGGGCTTCCATGAGTGTCGCCCTGGGTTCAAATCCCAGCCGGAAAGGAAATCTTAAATGCAAATATTTTTTTCTAATTTTCTAATTTTTTTTTTATTTTTCCCTTTTGCGAAGTCAGTCAGTCAGTCTGACAGTCAATCAGTCAAGCACTCAGTCATTCAGTCTCAGTCAGTCAGTCCAGTCAGTCAGTCACTCAGTCAGTCAGTTAGTCCTTCAGCCAGTCAGTCAAGCAGTCAGTCATTTAGTCTCAGTCAGTCAGTCATTCAGTCAGTCAGTCAGGCAGTCAGTCAGTCAGTCAGTCGGTCAGTCCTGTGCAGTCAGTTAGTCACTAAAGCAGTCAGTCAGTCTCAGTCAGTCAGTCAGTCAGTCAGTCCAGTCCAGTCTCAGTCAGTCAGTCAGTCAGTCTTGGTCAGTCAGTCAGTCAGTCATTCAGTCAGTCAGTCAGTCAGGCACTCAGTCAGTTCAGCCTTATTCAGTCAGTCTGTCAGTCAGTCAGTCAGTCAGCCTTATTCAGTCAGTCTGTCAGTCATCCTTACTCAGTCAGTCTGTCAGTCAGTCAGTCGGTCAGTCCTGTCCAGTCAGTTAGTCAGTCAAGCAGTCAGTCAGGTAGTCAAGCAGTCAGTCAGTCAGTGTCAGTCAGTCATTTAGTCATTCAGTCAGTCAGTGAAATAGCCAGTCAGAGAGTCAAGCAGTCAGTCAGTCAGTCTCAGTCAGTCAGTTAGTCAGTCAGTCAGTCAGTCAGTCCAGTCTCAGTCAGTCAGGCAGTTAGTCAGTCAGTCTCGGTCAGTCAGTGAGTCAGTCAGTGAGTCATTTTTTGTTTTTATTATATTTAAGACTTCCATCGACAGAGCTCCGATAGCCTAATGGCTAGACCGTTGGGTTCCAAGCGCGTGGTACTGGGTTCGAGTCCCGGCCGGAACGAAAATCTTCCATGTATATATTTCTCTTCTAATTTGAAGATTCTTTTTTTTTCAATTTCTTTCTTTTGCAAATATGGATTATTTATGTACGGAAGAAAATTCTGAGTCAGTTTAATCATTCGACCTTTAGATTTCAAAGATTTTAAATCAATAATTACTAAGGTGCATTTTTTGTTTTTATTATAATTAAGACGTCGATCAACAGAGATCCGATAGTATATTGGCGAGAGCGTTGGGCTTCCATGAGTGTCGCCCTGGGTTCAAATCCCAGCCGGAAAGGAAATCTTAAATGCAAATATTTTTTTCTAATTTTCTAATTTTTTTTTATTTTTCCCTTTTGCGAAGTCAGTCAGTCAGTCTGACAATCAATCAGTCAAGCACTCAGTCATTCAGTCTCAGTCAGTCAGTCCAGTCAGTCAGTCACTCAGTCAGTCAGTTAGTCCTTCAGCCAGTCAGTCAAGCAGTCAGTCATTTAGTCTCAGTCAGTCAGTCATTCAGTCAGTCAGTCAGTCAGGCAGTCAGTCAGTCAGTCAGTCGGTCAGTCCTGTGCAGTCAGTTAGTCACTAAAGCAGTCAGTCAGTCTCAGTCAGTCAGTCAGTCAGTCAGTCCAGTCCAGTCTCAGTCAGTCAGTCAGTCAGTCTCGGTCAGTCAGTCAGTCAGTCATTCAGTGTATCTCACGGTGAGCAAGACCCACACATTAACGGGTAAACTCGCAGCTGAGCTGGCGCCCGGCGCGGGGACCTTCCCCGGCGCAACGAGTGCCAGCCGGGTCCGTGGTATGATGCGACTATCGACCGCCGCACTCAGCCGTGCGGGGGGCCCGCTACGCGGACCCCCCGGGCGGTGGAACCTAAGGCCTACGGCTAAGAGGTGGGGTGCGTGCGGAGAAAAGTCAGTCATTCAGTCAGTCAGTCAGTCAGGCAGTCAGTCAGTCGGTCAGCCTTATTCAGTCAGTCTGTCAGTCAGTCAGCCTTATTCAGTCAGTCTGTCAGTCATCCTTATTCAGTCAGTCTGTCAGTCAGTCAGTCGGTCAGTCCTGTCCAGTCAGTTAGTCAGTCAAGCAGTCAGTCAGGTAGTCAAGCAGTCAGTCAGTCAGTGTCAGTCAGTCATTTAGTCATTCAGTCAGTCAGTGAAATAGCCAGTCAGAGAGTCAAGCAGTCAGTCAGTCAGTCTCAGTCAGTCAGTTAGTCAGTCAGTCAGTCAGTCAGTCAGTCAGTCAGTCCAGTCTTAGTCAGTCCAGTCTCAGTCAGTCAGGCAGTTAGTCAGTCAGTCTCGGTCAGTCAGTGAGTCAGTCAGTGAGTCATTTTTTGTTTTTATTATATTTAAGACTTCCATCGACAGAGCTCCGATAGCCTAATGGCTAGACCGTTGGGTTCCAAGCGCATGGTACTGGGTTCGAGTCCCAGCTGGAACGAATATCTTCAATGTATATATTTCTCTTCTAATTTGAAGATTCTTTTTTTTTTCAATTTCTTTCTTTTGCAAATATGGATTATTTATGTACGGAAGAAAATTCTGAGTCAGTTTAATCATTCGACCTTTAGATTTCAAAGATTTTAGATCAATAATTACTAAGGTGCATTTTTTGTTTTTATTATAATTAAGACACCGACCAACAGAGATCCGATAGTATATTGGCGAGAGCGTTGGGCTTCCATGCGTGTCGCCCTGGGTTCAAATCCCAGCCGGAAAGGAAATCTTAAATGCAAATATTTTTTTCTAATTTTATAATTCTTTTTTTTTATTTTTCCCTTTTGCGAAGTCAGTCAGTCAGTCTGACAGTCAATCAGTCAAGCACTCAGTCATTCAGTCTCAGTCAGTCAGTCCAGTCAGTCAGTCACTCAGTCAGTCAGCTAGTCCTTCAGCCAGTCAGTCAAGCAGTCAGTCATTTAGTCTCAGTCAGTCAGGCAGTCAGTCAGTCAGTCAGTCGGTCAGTCCTGTGCAGTCAGTTAGTCACTAAAGCAGTCAGTCAGTCTCAGTCAGTCAGTCAGTCACTCAGTCCAGTCCAGTCTCAGTCAGTCAGTCAGTCAGTCTCGGTCAGTCAGTCAGTCAGTCAGTCAGTCAGTCAGTCAGTCAGGCAGTCGGTCAGCCTTATTCAGTCAGTCTGTCAGTCAGTCAGTCAGTCAGCCTCATTCAGTCAGTCTGTCAGTCATCCTTATTCAGTCAGTCTGTCAGTCAGTCAGTCGGTCAGTCCTGTCCAGTCAGTTAGTCAGTCAAGCAGTCAGTCAGGTAGTCAAGCATTTAGTCAGTCAGTGTCAGTCAGTCATTTAGTCATTCAGTCAGTCAGTGAAATAGCCAGTCAGAGAGTCAAGCAGTCAGTCAGTCAGTCTCAGTCAGTCAGTTAGTCAGTCAGTCAGTCAGTCTCAGTCAGTCAGTTAGTCAGTCAGTCAGTCAGTCAGTCAGTCAGTCCTGTCTCAGTCAGTCAGGCAGTTAGTCAGTCAGTCTCGGTCAGTCAGTGAGTCAGTCAGTCAGTATCAGTCAGTCAGTGAGTCAGTCTGTCAGTCAGGCAGTATCAGTCAGGCAGTAAGACTCCGCTCGACAGAACTCCGATAGCCTAATGGCTAGACCGCTGGTCTTCCAAGCGAGTGGCCTGGGATCGAGTCCCAGCCGGAGCGAATATCTTCAATGTACATATTTCTTTTCTAATTTGAAAATTCTTTTTTTTTTCAATTTCTTTCCTTTGCAATTATTGATTATTTATGTAGGGAAGAAAATTCTGAGTCAGTTTAATTTTTCGACACGAAGATTTCAAAGTGTTTAAATAAACAATTACCAAGGTGCATTTTTTGTTTTTATTATATTTAAAACTCCCACCGACAGAGCTCCCATAGACTAATGGCTAGAGTGTTAGGCTTCCAAGCGAGTGGCCCTGGGTTCGAGTCCCAGCCTGAACGAAAATCTTCAATGTATACTTTCAGTTTCTAATTTGAAATTTCTTCTTCTTTTTTTTTAAATTTTTCTCTTCTGCGAATATTGATTATTTATGTAGGGAGAAAAATTCTGAGTCAGTTTAATTATTCGACCTGTAAATTTCAAAGTGTTTGAATCAATAATTACCAAGGTGCATTTTTTGTTTTTATTATAATTAAGACTTCCATCGACAGAGCTCCGATAGCCTAATGGCTAGACCGTTGGGTTCCTAGCGCGTGGTACTGGGTTCGAGTCCCGGCCGGAAAGGAAATCTTCAATGTATATATACCTTTTCTAATTTGAAAATTCTTTTTTTTTTCATTTTCTTTCTTTTGCAAATATCGATTATTTATGTACGGAAGAAAATTCTGAGTCAGTTTAATCATTCGACCTTTAGATTTCAAAGATTTTAGATCAATAATTACCAAGGTGCATTTTTTGTTTTTATTATAATTAAGACACCGATCAACAGAGATCCGATAGTATATTGGCGAGAGCGTTGGGCTTCCATGAGTGTCGCCCTGGGTTCAAATCCCAGCCGGAAAGGAAATCTTAAATGCAAATATTTTTTTCTAATTTTATAATTCTTTTTTTTTTATTTTTCCCTTTTGCGAAGTCAGTCAGTCAGTCTGACAGTCAATCAGTCAAGCACTCAGTCATTCAGTCTCAGTCAGTCAGTCCAGTCAGTCAGTCACTCAGTCAGTCAGTTAGTCCTTCAGCCAGTCAGTCAAGCAGTCAGTCATTTAGTCTCAGTCAGTCAGTCAGTCAGTCAGTCAGGCAGTCAGTCAGTCAGTCAGTCGGTCAGTCCTGTGCAGTCAGTTAGTCACTAAAGCAGTCAGTCAGTCTCAGTCAGTCAGTCAGTCAGTCCAGTCCAGTCTCAGTCAGTCAGTCAGTCAGTCTCGGTCAGTCAGTCAGTCAGTCATTCAGTCAGTCAGTCAGTCAGGCAGTCAGTCAGTCGGTCAGCCTTATTCAGTCAGTCTGTCAGTCATCCTTATTCAGTCAGTCTGTCAGTCAGTCAGTCGATCAGTCCTGTCCAGTCAGTTAGTCAGTCAAGCAGTCAGTCAGGTAGTCAAGCAGTCAGTCAGTCAGTGTCAGTCAGTCATTTAGTCATTCAGTCAGTCAGTGAAATAGCCAGTCAGAGAGTCAAGCAGTCAGTCAGTCAGTCTCAGTCAGTCAGTTAGTCAGTCAGTCAGTCAGTCAGTCAGTCAGTCAGTCCAGTCTCAGTCAGTCAGGCAGTTAGTCAGTCAGTCTCGGTCAGTCAGTGAGTCAGTCAGTCAGTATCAGTCAGTCAGTGAGTCAGTCTGTCAGTCAGGCAGTAAGACTCCGCTCGACAGAACTCCGATAGCCTAATGGCTAGACCGCTGGTCTTCCAAGCGAGTGGCCTGGGATCGAGTCCCAGCCGGAGCGAATATCTTCAATGTACATATTTCTTTTCTAATTTGAAAATTCTTTTTTTTTTCAATTTCTTTCCTTTGCAATTATTGATTATTTATGTAGGGAAGAAAATTCTGAGTCAGTTTAATTTTTCGACACGAAGATTTCAAAGTGTTTAAATAAACAATTACCAAGGTGCATTTTTTGTTTTTATTATATTTAAAACTCCCACCGACAGAGCTCCCATAGACTAATGGCTAGAGTGTTAGGCTTCCAAGCGAGTGGCCCTGGGTTCGAGTCCCAGCCTGAACGAAAATCTTCAATGTATACTTTCAGTTTCTAATTTGAAATTTCTTCTTCTTTTTTTTTAAATTTTTCTCTTCTGCGAATATTGATTATTTATGTAGGGAGAAAAATTCTGAGTCAGTTTAATTATTCGACCTGTAAATTTCAAAGTGTTTGAATCAATAATTACCAAGGTGCATTTTTTGTTTTTATTATAATTAAGACTTCCATCGACAGAGCTCCGATAGCCTAATGGCTAGACCGTTGGGTTCCTAGCGCGTGGTACTGGGTTCGAGTCCCGGCCGGAAAGGAAATCTTCAATGTATATATACCTTTTCTAATTTGAAAATTCTTTTTTTTTTCATTTTCTTTCTTTTGCAAATATCGATTATTTATGTACGGAAGAAAATTCTGAGTCAGTTTAATCATTCGACCTTTAGATTTCAAAGATTTTAGATCAATAATTACCAAGGTGCATTTTTTGTTTTTATTATAATTAAGACACCGATCAACAGAGATCCGATAGTATATTGGCGAGAGCGTTGGGCTTCCATGAGTGTCGCCCTGGGTTCAAATCCCAGCCGGAAAGGAAATCTTAAATGCAAATATTTTTTTCTAATTTTATAATTCTTTTTTTTTTATTTTTCCCTTTTGCGAAGTCAGTCAGTCAGTCTGACAGTCAATCAGTCAAGCACTCAGTCATTCAGTCTCAGTCAGTCAGTCCAGTCAGTCAGTCACTCAGTCAGTCAGTTAGTCCTTCAGCCAGTCAGTCAAGCAGTCAGTCATTTAGTCTCAGTCAGTCAGTCAGTCAGTCAGTCAGGCAGTCAGTCAGTCAGTCAGTCGGTCAGTCCTGTGCAGTCAGTTAGTCACTAAAGCAGTCAGTCAGTCTCAGTCAGTCAGTCAGTCAGTCCAGTCCAGTCTCAGTCAGTCAGTCAGTCAGTCTCGGTCAGTCAGTCAGTCAGTCATTCAGTCAGTCAGTCAGTCAGGCAGTCAGTCAGTCGGTCAGCCTTATTCAGTCAGTCTGTCAGTCATCCTTATTCAGTCAGTCTGTCAGTCAGTCAGTCGATCAGTCCTGTCCAGTCAGTTAGTCAGTCAAGCAGTCAGTCAGGTAGTCAAGCAGTCAGTCAGTCAGTGTCAGTCAGTCATTTAGTCATTCAGTCAGTCAGTGAAATAGCCAGTCAGAGAGTCAAGCAGTCAGTCAGTCAGTCTCAGTCAGTCAGTTAGTCAGTCAGTCAGTCAGTCAGTCAGTCAGTCAGTCCAGTCTCAGTCAGTCAGGCAGTTAGTCAGTCAGTCTCGGTCAGTCAGTGAGTCAGTCAGTCAGTATCAGTCAGTCAGTGAGTCAGTCTGTCAGTCAGGCAGTAAGACTCCGCTCGACAGAACTCCGATAGCCTAATGGCTAGACCGCTGGTCTTCCAAGCGAGTGGCCTGGGTTCGAGTCCCAGCCGGAGCGAATATCTTCAATGTATATATTTCTTTTCTAATTTGAAAATTCTTTTTTTTTCAATTTCTTTCCTTTGCAATTATTGATTATTTATGTAGGGAAGAAAATTCTGAGTCAGTTTAATTTTTCGACACGAAGATTTCAAAGTGTTTAAATAAACAATTACCAAGGTGCATTTTTTGTTTTTATTATATTTAAAACTCCCACCGACAGAGTTCCCATAGACTAATGGCTAGAGTGTTAGGCTTCCAAGCGAGTGGCCCTGGGTTCGAGTCCCAGCCTGAACGAAAATCTTCAATGTATACTTTTAGTTTCTAATTTGAAATTTCTTCTTCTTTTTTTTTTAATTTTTCTCTTTTGCGAATATTGATTATTTATGTAGGGAGAAAAATTCTGAGTCAGTTTAATTATTCGACCTGTAAATTTCAAAGTGTTTGAATCAATAATTACCAAGGTGCATTTTTTGTTTTTATTATATTTAAGACTTCCATCGACAGAGCTCCGATAGCCTAATGGCTAGACCGTTGGGTTCCTAGCGCGTGGTACTGGGTTCGAGTCCCGGCCGGAACGAAAATCTTGAATGTATATATACCTTTTCTAATTTGAAAATTCTTTTTTTTTTCATTTTCTTTCTTTTGCAAATATCGATTATTTATGTACGGAAGAAAATTCTGAGTCAGTTTAATCATTCGACCTTTAGATTTCAAAGATTTTAGATCAATAATTACCAAGGTGCATTTTTTGTTTTTATTATAATTAAGACACCGATCAACAGAGATCCGATAGTATATTGGCGAGAGCGTTGGGCCTCCATGAGTGTCGCCCTGGGTTCAAATTCCAGCCGGAAAGGAAATCTTAAATGCAAATATTTTTTTCTAATTTTATAATTCTTTTTTTTTTATTTTTCCCTTTTGCGAAGTCAGTCAGTCAGTCTGACAGTCAATCAGTCAAGCACTCAGTCATTCAGTCTCAGTCAGTCAGTCCAGTCAGTCAGTCACTCAGTCAGTCAGTTAGTCCTTCAGCCAGTCAGTCAAGCAGTCAGTCATTTAGTCTCAGTCAGTCAGTCATTCAGTCAGTCAGTCATTCAGGCAGTCAGTCAGTCAGTCAGTCGGTCAGTCCTGTGCAGTCAGTTAGTCACTAAAGCAGTCAGTCAGTCTCAGTCAGTCAGTCAGTCAGTCAGTCCAGTCCAGTCTCAGTCAGTCAGTCAGTCAGTCTCGGTCAGTCAGTCAGTCAGTCATTCAGTCAGTCAGTCAGTCAGGCAGTCAGTCAGTCGGTCAGCCTTATTCAGTCAGTCTGTCAGTCAGTCAGTCAGTCAGCCTTATTCAGTCAGTCTGTCAGTCATCCTTATTCAGTCAGTCTGTCAGTCAGTCAGTCGGTCAGTCCTGTCCAGTCAGTTAGTCAGTCAAGCAGTCAGTCAGGTAGTCAAGCAGTCAGTCAGTCAGTGTCAGTCAGTCATTTAGTCATTCAGTCAGTCAGTGAAATAGCCAGTCAGAGAGTCAAGCAGTCAGTCAGTCAGTCTCAGTCAGTCAGTTAGTCAGTCAGTCAGTCAGTCAGTCCAGTCTCAGTCAGTCAGGCAGTTAGTCAGTCAGTCTCGGTCAGTCAGTGAGTCAGTCAGTCAGTATCAGTCAGTCAGTGAGTCAGTCTGTCAGTCAGGCAGTATCAGTCAGGCAGTAAGACTCCGCTCGACAGAACTCCGATAGCCTAATGGCTAGACCGCTGGTCTTCCAAGCGAGTGGCCTGGGTTCGAGTCCCAGCCGGAGCGAATATCTTCAATGTATATATTTCTTTTCTAATTTGAAAATTCTTTTTTTTTTCAATTTCTTTCCTTTGCAATTATTGATTATTTATGTAGGGAAGAAAATTCTGATTTCTTCGCTACAGTTTAATTTTTCGACACAAAGATTTCAAAGTGTTTAAATAAACAATTACCAAGGTGCATTTTTTGTTTTTATTATATTTAAAACTCCCACCGACAGAGCTCCCATAGACTAATGGCTAGAGTGTTAGGCTTCCAAGCGAGTGGCCCTGGGTTCGAGTCCCAGCCTGAACGAAAATCTTCAATGTATACTTTTAGTTTCTAATTTGAAATTTCTTCTTCTTTTTTTTTAATTTTTCTCTTTTGCGAATATTGATTATTTATGTAGGGAGAAAAATTCTGAGTCAGTTTAATTATTCGACCTGTAAATTTCAAAGTGTTTGAATCAATAATTACCAAGGTGCATTTTTTGTTTTTATTATATTTAAGACTTCCATCGACAGAGCTCCGATAGCCTAATGGCTAGACCGTTGGGTTATTAGCGCGTGGTACTGGGTTCGAGTCCCGGCCGGAACGAAAATCTTCAATGTATATATACCTTTTCTAATTTGAAAATTCTTTTTTTTTTCATTTTCTTTCTTTTGCAAATATCGATTATTTATGTACGGAAGAAAATTCTGAGTCAGTTTAATCATTCGACCTTTAGATTTCAAAGATTTTAGATCAATAATTACCAAGGTGCATTTTTTGTTTTTATTATAATTAAGACACCGATCAACAGAGATCCGATAGTATATTGGCGAGAGCGTTGGGCTTCCATGGGTGTCGCCCTGGGTTCAAATCCCAGCCGGAAAGGAAATCTTAAATGCAAATATTTTTTTCTAATTTTATAATTCTTTTTTTTTATTTTTCCCTTTTGCGAAGTCAGTCAGTCAGTCTGACAGTCAATCAGTCAAGCACTCAGTCATTCAGTCTCAGTCAGTCAGTCCAGTCAGTCAGTCACTCAGTCAGTCAGTTAGTCCTTCAGCCAGTCAGTCAAGCAGTCAGTCATTTAGTCTCAGTCAGTCAGTCAGTCAGTCAGTCAGGCAGTCAGTCAGTCAGTCAGTCAGTCGGTCAGTCCTGTGCAGTCAGTTAGTCACTAAAGCAGTCAGTCAGTCTCAGTCAGTCAGTCAGTCAGTCCAGTCCAGTCTCAGTCAGTCAGTAAGTCAGTCTCGGTCAGTCAGTCAGTCAGTCATTCAGTCAGTCAGTCATTCAGTCAGTCAGTCAGTCAGGCAGTCAGTCAGTCGGTCAGCCTTATTCAGTCAGTCTGTCAGTCATCCTTATTCAGTCAGTCTGTCAGTCAGTTAGTCAGTCAAGCAGTCAGTCAGGTAGTCAAGCAGTCAGTCAGTCAGTGTCAGTCAGTCACTTAGTCATTCAGTCAGTCAGTGAAATAGCCAGTCAGAGAGTCAAGCAGTCAGTCAGTCAGTCTCAATCAGTCAGAGAGTCAAGCAGTCAGTCAGTCAGTCTCAATCAGTCAGTTAGTCAGTCAGTCAGTCAGTCAGTCAGTCAGTCCAGTCTCAGTCAGTCAGGCAGTTAGTCAGTCAGTCTCGGTCAGTCAGTGAGTCAGTCAGTCAGTATCAGTCAGTCAGTGAGTCAGTCTGTCAGTCAGGCAGTAAGACTCCGCTCGACAGAACTCCGATAGCCTAATGGCTAGACCGCTGGTCTTCCAAGCGAGTGGCCTGGGTTCGAGTCCCAGCCGGAGCGAATATCTTCAATGTATATATTTCTTTTCTAATTTGAAAATTCTTTTTTTTTTCAATTTCTTTCCTTTGCAATTATTGATTATTTATGTAGGGAAGAAAATTCTGAGTCAGTTTAATTTTTCGACACGAAGATTTCAAAGTGTTTAAATAAACAATTACCAAGGTGCATTTTTTGTTTTTATTATATTTAAAACTCCCACCGACAGAGCTCCCTCAGACTAATGGCTAGAGTGTTAGGCTTCCAAGCGAGTGGCCCTGGGTTCGAGTCCCGGCCGGAAAGGAAATCTTAAATGCAAATATTTTTTTCTAATTTTATAATTCTTTTTTTTTTATTTTTCCCTTTTGCGAAGTCAGTCAGTCAGTCTGACAGTCAATCAGTCAAGCACTCAGTCATTCAGTCTCAGTCAGTCAGTCCAGTCAGTCAGTCACTCAGTCAGTCAGTTAGTCCTTCAGCCAGTCAGTCAAGCAGTCAGTCATTTAGTCTCAGTCAGTCAGTCAGTCAGTCAGTCAGTCATTCAGTCAGTCAGTCAGTCAGTCGGTCAGTCCTGTGCAGTCAGTTAGTCACTAAAGCAGTCAGTCAGTCTCAGTCAGTCAGTCAGTCAGTCAGTCCAGTCCAGTCTCAGTCAGTCAGTCAGTCAGTCTCGGTCAGTCAGTCAGTCAGTCATTCAGTCAGTCAGTCAGTCAGGCAGTCAGTCAGTCGGTCAGCCTTATTCAGTCAGTCTGTCAGTCAGTCAGTCAGTCAGCCTTATTCAGTCAGTCTGTCAGTCATCCTTATTCAGTCAGTCTGTCAGTCAGTCAGTCGGTCAGTCCTGTCCAGTCAGTTAGTCAGTCAAGCAGTCAGTCAGGTAGTCAGTCAGTCAGTCAGTCAGTCAGTCCAGTCTCAGTCAGTCAGGCAGTTAGTCAGTCAGTCTCGGTCAGTCAGTGAGTCAGTCAGTCAGTATCAGTCAGTCAGTGAGTCAGTCTGTCAGTCAGGCAGTATCAGTCAGGCAGTAAGACTCCGCTCGACAGAACTCCGATAGCCTAATGGCTAGACCGCTGGTCTTCCAAGCGAGTGGCCTGGGTTCGAGTCCCAGCCGGAGCGAATATCTTCAATGTATATATTTCTTTTCTAATTGGAAAATTCTTTTTTTTTTCAATTTCTTTCCTTTGCAATTATTGATTATTTATGTAGGGAAGAAAATTCTGAGTCAGTTTAATTTTTCGACACAAAGATTTCAAAGTGTTTAAATAAACAATTACCAAGGTGCATTTTTTGTTTTTATTATATTTAAAACTCCCACCGACAGAGCTCCCATAGACTAATGGCTAGAGTGTTAGGCTTCCAAGCTAGTGGCCCTGGGTTCGAGTCCCAGCCTGAACGAAAATCTTCAATGTATACTTTTAGTTTCTAATTTGAAATTTCTTCTTCTTCTTTTTTTTATTTTTCTCTTTTGCGAATATTGATTATTTATGTAGGGAGAAAAATTCTGAGTCAGTTTAATTATTCGACCTGTAAATTTCAAAGTGTTTGAATCAATAATTACCAAGGTGCATTTTTGTTTTTATTATATTTAAGACTTCCATCGACAGAGCTCCGATAGCCTAATGGCTAGACCGTTGGGTTCCTAGCGCGTGGTACTGGGTTCGAGTCCCGGCCGGAACGAAAATCTTCAATGTATATATACCTTTTCTAATTTGCAAATTCTTTTTTTTTTCATTTTCTTTCTTTTGCAAATATCGATTATTTATGTACGGAAGAAAATTCTGAGTCAGTTTAATCATTCGACCTTTAGATTTCAAAGATTTTAGATCAATAATTACCAAGGTGCATTTTTTGTTTTTATTATAATTAAGACACCGATCAACAGAGATCCGATAGTTTATTGGCGAGAGCGTTGGGCTTCCATGAGTGTCGCCCTGGGTTCAAATCCCAGCCGGAAAGGAAATCTTAAATGCAAATATTTTTTTCTAATTTTATAATTCTTTTTTTTTTATTTTTCCCTTTTGCGAAGTCCGTCAGTCAGTCTGACAGTCAATCAGTCAAGCACTCAGTCATTCAGTCTCAGTCAGTCAGTCCAGTCAGTCAGTCACTCAGTCAGTCAGTTAGTCCTTCAGCCAATCAGTCAAGCAGTCAGTCATTTAGTCTCAGTCAGTCAGTCATTCAGTCAGTCAGTCAGTCAGGCAGTCAGTCAGTCAGTCAGTCGGTCAGTCCTGTGCAGTCAGTTAGTCACTAAAGCAGTCAGTCAGTCTCAGTCAGTCAGTCAGTCCAGTCCAGTCTCGGTCAGTCAGTCAGTCAGTCATTCAGTCAGTCAGTCAGTCAGGCAGTCAGTCAGTCGGTCAGCCTTATTCAGTCAGTTTATCAGTCAGTCAGTCAGTCAGCCTTATTCAGTCAGTCTGTCAGTCATAATTATTCAGTCAGTCTGTCAGTCAGTCAGTCGGTCAGTCCTGTCCAGTCAGTTAGTCAGTCAAGCAGTCAGTCAGGTAGTCATGCAGTCAGTCAGTCAGTGTCAGTCAGTCATTTAGTCATTCAGTCAGTCAGTGCAATAGCCAGTCAGAGAGTCAAGCAGTCAGTCAGTCAGTCTCAGTCAGTCAGTCAGTCAGTCAGTCAGTCAGTCAGTCAGTCAGTCAGTCCAGTCTCAGTCAGTCAGGCAGTTAGTCAGTCAGTCTCGGTCAGTCAGTGAGTCAGTCAGTCAGTATCAGTCAGTCAGTCAGTATCAGTCAGTCAGTGAGTCAGTCTGTCAGTCAGGCAGTATCAGTCAGGCAGTAAGACTCCGCTCGACAGAACTCCGATAGCCTAATGGCTAGACCGCTGGTCTTCCAAGCGAGTGGCCTGGGTTCGAGTCCCAGCCGGAGCGAATATCTGCAATGTATATATTTCTTTTCTAATTTGAAAATTCTTTTTTTTTTCAATTTCTTTCCTTTGCAACTATTGATTATTTATGTAGGGAAGAAAATTCTGAGTCAGTTTAATTTTTCGACACGAAGATTTCAAAGTGTTTAAATAAACAATTACCAAGGTGCATTTTTTGTTTTTATTATATTTAAAACTCCCACCGACAGAGCTCCCATAGACTAATGGCTAGAGTGTTAGGCTTCCAAGCGAGTGGTCATGGGTTCGAGTCCCAGCCTGAACGAAAATCTTCAATGTATACTTTTAGTTTCTAATTTGAAATTTCTTCTTCTTTTTTTTTTAATTTTTCTCTTTTGCGAATATTGATTATTTATGTAGGGAGAAAAATTCTGAGTCAGTTTAATTATTCGACCTGTAAATTTCAAAGTGTTTGAATCAATAATTACCAAGGTGCATTTTTTGTTTTTATTATATTTAAGACTTCCATCGACAGAGCTCCGATACCCTAATGGCTAGACCGTTGGGTTCCTAGCGCGTGGTACTGGGTTCGAGTCCCGGCCGGAAAGGAAATCTTAAATGCAAATATTTTTTTCTAATTTTATAATTCTTTTTTTTTTATTTTTCCCTTTTGCGAAGTCAGTCAGTCAGTCTGACAGTCAATCAGTCAAGCACTCAGTCATTCAGTCTCAGTCAGTCAGTCCAGTCAGTCAGTCACTCAGTCAGTCAGTTAGTCCTTCAGCCAGTCAGTCAAGCAGTCAGTCATTTAGTCTCAGTCAGTCAGTCATTCAGTCAGTCAGTCAGTCATTCAGTCAGTCAGTCAGTCAGTCGGTCAGTCCTGTGCAGTCAGTTAGTCACTAAAGCAGTCAGTCAGTCTCAGTCAGTCAGTCAGTCAGTCAGTCCAGTCCAGTCTCAGTCAGTCAGTCAGTCAGTCAGTCAGTCATTCAGTCAGTCAGTCATTCAGTCAGTCAGTCAGTCAGGCAGTCAGTCAGTCGGTCAGCCTTATTCAGTCAGTCTGTCAGTCAGTCAGTCAGTCAGCCTTATTCAGTCAGCCTTATTCAGTCAGTCTGTCAGTCATCCTTATTCAGTCAGTCTGTCAGTCAGTCAGTCGGTCAGTCCTGTCCAGTCAGTTAGTCAGTCAAGCAGTCAGTCAGGTAGTCAAGCAGTCAGTCAGTCAGTGTCAGTCAGTCATTTAGTCATTCAGTCAGTCAGTGAAATAGCCAGTCAGAGAGTCAAGCAGTCAGTCAGTCAGTCTCAGTCAGTCAGTTAGTCAGTCAGTCAGTCAGTCAGTCAGTCAGTCCAGTCTCAGTCAGTCAGGCAGTTAGTCAGTCAGTCTCGGTCAGTCAGTGAGTCAGTCAGTCAGTATCAGTCAGTCAGTGAGTCAGTCTGTCAGTCAGGCAGTATCAATCAGGCAGTAAGACTCAGCTGGACAGAACTCCGATAGCCTAATGGCTAGACCGCTGGTCTTCCAAGCGAGTGGCCTGGGTTCGAGTCCCAGCCGGAGCGAATATCTTCAATGTATATATTTCTTTTCTAATTTGAAAATTCTTTTTTTTTCTATTTCTTTCCTTTGCAATTATTGATTATTTATGTAGGGAAGAAAATTCTGAGTCAGTTTAATTTTTCGACACGAAGATTTCAAAGTGTTTAAATAAACAATAACCAAGGTGCATTTTTTGTTTTTATTATATTTAAAACTCCCTCCGACAGAGCTCCCATAGACTAATGGCTAGAGTGTTAGGCTTCCAAGCGAGTGGCCCTGGGTTCGAGTCCCAGCCTGAACGAAAATCGTCAATGTATACTTTTAGTTTCTAATTTGAAATTTCTTCTTCTTTTTTTTTTAATTTTTCTCTTTTGCGAATATTGATTATTTATGTAGGGAGAAAAATTCTGAGTCAGTTTAATTATTCGACCTGTAAATTTCAAAGTGTTTAATCAATAATTACCAAGGTGCATTTTTTGTTTTTATTATATTTAAGACTTCCATCGACAGAGCTCCGATAGCCTAATGGCTAGACCGTTGGGTTCCTAGCGCGTGGTACTGGGTTCGAGTCCCGGCCGGAAAGAAAATCTTAAATGCAAATATTTTTTTCTAATTTTATAATTCTTTTTTTTTTATTTTTCCCTTTTGCGAAGTCAGCCAGTCAGTCTGACAGTCAATCAGTCAAGCACTCAGTCATTCAGTCTCAGTCAGTCAGTCCAGTCAGTCAGTCACTCAGTCAGTCAGTTAGTCCTTCAGCCAGTCAGTCAAGCAGTCAGTCATTTAGTCTCAGTCAGTCAGTCATTCAGTCAGTCAGTCAGTCAGGCAGTCAGTCAGTCAGTCAGTCGGTCAGTCCTGTGCAGTCAGTTAGTCACTAAAGCAGTCAGTCAGTCTCAGTCAGTCCGTCAGTCCAGTCCAGTCTCAGTCAGTCAGTCAGTCAGTCTCGGTCAGTCAGTCAGTCAGTCATTCAGTCAGTCAGTCAGTCAGGCAGTCCGTCAGTCGGTCAGCCTTATTCAGTCAGTCTGTCAGTCAGTCAGTCAGTCAGCCTTATTCAGTCAGTCTGTCAGTCATCCTTATTCAGTCAGTCTGTCAGTCAGTCAGTCGGTCAGTCCTGTCCAGTCAGTTAGTCAGTCAAGCAGTCAGTCAGGTAGTCAAGCAGTCAGTCAGTCAGTGTCAGTCAGTCATTTAGTCATTCAGTCAGTCAGTGAAATAGCCAGTCAAAGAGTCAAGCAGTCAGTCAGTCAGTCTCAGTCAGTCAGTCAGTCAGTCAGTCAGTCAGTCCAGTCTCAGTCAGTAGGGCAGTTAGTCAGTCAGTCTCGGTCAGTCAGTGAGTCAGTCAGTCAGTATCAGTCAGTCAGTGAGTCAGTCTGTCAGTCAGGCAGTATCAGTCAGGCAGTAAGACTCCGCTCGACAGAACTCCGATAGCCTAATGGCTAGACCGCTGGTCTTCCAAGCGAGTGGCCTGGGTTCGAGTCCCAGCCGGAGCGAATATCTTCAATGTATATATTTCTTTTCTAATTTGAAAATTCTTATTTTTTTCAATTTCTTTCCTTTGCAATTATTGATTATTTATGTAGGGAAGAAAATTCTGAGTCAGTTTAATTTTTCGACACGAAGATTTCAAAGTGTTTAAATAAACAATTACCAAGGTGCATTTTTTGTTTTTATTATATTTAAAACTCCCAACGACAGAGCTCCCAACGACTAATGGCTAGAGTGTTAGGCTTCCAAGCGAGTGGCCCTGGGTTCGAGTCCCAGCCTGAACGAAAATCTTCAATGTATACTTTTAGTTTCTAATTTGAAATTTCTTCTTCTTTTTTTTTTTAATTTTTCTCTTTTGCGAATATTGATTATTTATGTAGGGAGAAAAATTCTGAGTCAGTTTAATTATTCGACCTGTAAATTTCAAAGTGTTTGAATCAATAATTACCAAGGTGCATTTTTTGTTTTTATTATATTTAAGACTTCCATCGACAGAGCTCCGATACCCTAATGGCTAGACCGTTGGGTTCCTAGCGCGTGGTACTGGGTTCGAGTCCCGGCCGGAAAGGAAATCTTAAATGCAAATATTTTTTTCTAATTTTATAATTCTTTTTTTTTTATTTTTCCCTTTTGCGAAGTCAGTCAGTCAGTCTGACAGTCAATCAGTCAAGCACTCAGTCATTCAGTCTCAGTCAGTCAGTCCAGTCAGTCAGTCAGTCACAGTCAGTCAGTTAGTCCTTCAGCCAGTCAGTCAAGCAGTCAGTCATTTAGTCTCAGTCAGTCAGTCATTCAGTCAGTCAGTCAGTCAGGCAGTCAGTCAGTCAGTCAGTCGGTCAGTCCTGTGCAGTCAGTTAGTCACTAAAGCAGTCAGTCAGTCTCAGTCAGTCAGTCAGTCAGTCAGTCCAGTCCAGTCTCAGTCAGTCAGTCAGTCAGTCTCGGTCAGTCAGTCAGTCAGTCATTCAGTCAGTCAGTCAGTCAGGCAGTCAGTCAGTCGGTCAGCCTTATTCAGTCAGTCTGTCAGTCAGTCAGCCTTATTCAGTCAGTCTGTCAGTCATCCTTATTCAGTCAGTCTGTCAGTCAGTCAGTCGGTCAGTCCTGTCCAGTCAGTTAGTCAGTCAAGCAGTCAGTCAGGTAGTCAAGCAGTCAGTCAGTCAGTGTCAGTCAGTCATTTAGTCATTCAGTCAGTCAGTGAAATAGCCAGTCAAAGAGTCAAGCAGTCAGTCAGTCAGTCTCAGTCAGTCAGTTAGTCAGTCAGTCAGTCAGTCAGTCAGTCAGTCCAGTCTCAGTCAGTCAGTCAGTTAGTCAGTCAGTCTCGGTCAGTCAGTGAGTCAGTCAGTCAGTATCAGTCAGTCAGTGAGTCAGTCTGTCAGTCAGGCAGTAAGACTCCGCTCGACAGAACTCCGATAGCCTAATGGCTAGACCGCTGGTCTTCCAAGCGAGTGGCCTGGGTTCGAGTCCCAGCCGGAGCGAATATCTTCAATGTATGTATTTCTTTTCTAATTTGAAAATTCTTTTTTTTTTTCAATTTCTTTCCTTTGCAATTATTGATTATTTATGTAGGGAAGAAAATTCTGAGTCAGTTTAATTTTTCGACACAAAGATTTCAAAGTGTTTAAATAAACAATTACCAAGGTGCATTTTTTGTTTTTATTATATTTAAAACTCCCACCGACAGAGCTCCCATAGACGAATGGCTAGAGTGTTAGGCTTCCAAGCGAGTGGCCCTGGGTTCGAGTCCCAGCCTGAACGAAAATCTTCAATGTATACTTTTAGTTTCTAATTTGAAATTTCTTCTTCTTTTTTTTTTAATTTTTCTCTTTTGCGAATATTGATTATTTATGTAGGGAGAAAAATTCTGAGTCAGTTTAATTATTCGACCTGTAAATTTCAAAGTGTTTGAATCAATAATTACCAAGGTGCATTTTTGTTTTTATTATATTTAAGACTTCCATCGACAGAGCTCCGATAGCCTAATGGCTAGACCGTTGGGTTCCTAGCGCGTGGTAATGGGTTCGAGTCCCAGCCGGAACGAAAATCTTCAATGTATATATACCTTTTCTAATTTGAAAATTCTTTTTTTTTTTTTCATTTTTTTCTTTTGCAAATATCGATTATTTATGTACGGAAGAAAATTCTGAGTCAGTTTAATCATTCGACCTTTAGATTTCAAAGATTTTAGATCAATAATTACCAAGGTGCATTTTTTGTTTTTATTATAATTAAGACACCGATCCACAGAGATCCGATAGTATATTGGCGAGAGCGTTGGGCTTCCATGAGTGTCGCCCTGGGTTCAAATCCCAGCCAGAAAGGAAATCTTAAATGCAAATATTTTTTTCTAATTTTATAAAAACTTTTTTTTTTTTTATTTTTCCCTTTTGCGAAGTCAGTCAGTCAGTCTGACAGTCAATCAGTCAAGCACTCAGTCATTCAGTCTCAGTCAGTCAGTCCAGTCAGTCAGTCACTCAGTCAGTCAGTTAGTCCTTCAGCCAGTCAGTCAAGCAGTCAGTCATTTAGTCTCAGTCAGTCAGTCATTCAGTCAGTCAGTCAGTCAGGCAGTCAGTCAGTCAGTCAGTCGGTCAGTCCTGTGCAGTCAGTTAGTCACTAAAGCAGTCAGTCAGTCTCAGTCAGTCAGTCAGTCAGTCAGTCCAGTCCAGTCTCAGTCAGTCAGTCAGTCAGTCTCGGTCAGTCAGTCAGTCAGTCATTCAGTCAGTCAGTCAGTCAGGCAGTCAGTCAGTCGGTCAGCCTTATTCAGTCAGTCTGTCAGTCAGTCAGTCAGTCAGCCTTATTCAGTCAGTCTGTCAGTCATCCTTATTCAGTCAGTCTGTCAGTCAGTCAGTCGGTCAGTCCTGTCCAGTCAGTTAGTCAGTCAAGCAGTCAGTCAGGTAGTCAGTCAGTCAGTCAGTCAGTCAGTCCAGTCTCAGTCAGTCAGGCAGTTAGTCAGTCAGTCTCGGTCAGTCAGTGAGTCAGTCAGTCAGTATCAGTCAGTCAGTGAGTCAGTCTGTCAGTCAGGCAGTATCAGTCAGGCAGTAAGACTCCGCTCGACAGAACTCCGATAGCCTAATGGCTAGACCGCTGGTCTTCCAAGCGAGTGGCCTGGGTTCGAGTCCCAGCCGGAGCGAATATCTTCAATGTATATATTTCTTTTCTAATTGGAAAATTCTTTTTTTTTTCAATTTCTTTCCTTTGCAATTATTGATTATTTATGTAGGGAAGAAAATTCTGAGTCAGTTTAATTTTTCGACACGAAGATTTCAAAGTGTTTAAATAAACAATTACCAAGGTGCATTTTTTGTTTTTATTATATTTAAAACTCCCACCGACAGAGCTCCCATAGACTAATGGCTAGAGTGTTAGGCTTCCAAGCGAGTGGCCCTGGGTTCGAGTCCCAGCCTGAACGAAAATCTTCAATGTATACTTTTAGTTTCTAATTTGAAATTTCTTCTTCTTTTTTTTTTATTTTTCTCTTTTGCGAATATTGATTATTTATGTAGGGAGAAAAATTCTGAGTCAGTTTAATTATTCGACCTGTAAATTTCAAAGTGTTTGAATCAATAATTACCAAGGTGCATTTTTGTTTTTATTATATTTAAGACTTCCATCGACAGAGCTCCGATAGCCTAATGGCTAGACCGTTGGGTTCCTAGCGCGTGGTACTGGGTTCGAGTCCCGGCCGGAACGAAAATCTTCAATGTATATATACCTTTTCTAATTTGCAAATTCTTTTTTTTTTCATTTTCTTTCTTTTGCAAATATCGATTATTTATGTACGGAAGAAAATTCTGAGTCAGTTTAATCATTCGACCTTTAGATTTCAAAGATTTTAGATCAATAATTACCAAGGTGCATTTTTTGTTTTTATTATAATTAAGACACCGATCAACAGAGATCCGATAGTTTATTGGCGAGAGCGTTGGGCTTCCATGAGTGTCGCCCTGGGTTCAAATCCCAGCCGGAAAGGAAATCTTAAATGCAAATATTTTTTTCTAATTTTATAATTCTTTTTTTTTTATTTTTCCCTTTTGCGAAGTCCGTCAGTCAGTCTGACAGTCAATCAGTCAAGCACTCAGTCATTCAGTCTCAGTCAGTCAGTCCAGTCAGTCAGTCACTCAGTCAGTCAGTTAGTCCTTCAGCCAGTCAGTCAAGCAGTCAGTCATTTAGTCTCAGTCAGTCAGTCATTCAGTCAGTCAGTCAGTCAGGCAGTCAGTCAGTCAGTCAGTCGGTCAGTCCTGTGCAGTCAGTTAGTCACTAAAGCAGTCAGTCAGTCTCAGTCAGTCAGTCAGTCAGTCAGTCCAGTCCAGTCTCAGTCAGTCAGTCAGTCAGTCTCGGTCAGTCAGTCAGTCAGTCATTCAGTCAGTCAGTGAGTCAGGCAGTCAGTCAGTCGGTCAGCCTTATTCAGTCAGTCTGTCAGTCAGTCAGTCAGTCAGCCTTATTCAGTCAGTCTGTCAGTCATCCTTATTCAGTCAGTCTGTCAGTCAGTCAGTCGGTCAGTCCTGTCCAGTCAGTTAGTCAGTCAAGCAGTCAGTCAGGTAGTCAAGCAGTCAGTCAGTCAGTGTCAGTCAGTCATTTAGTCATTCAGTCAGTCAGTGAAATAGCCAGTCAGAGAGTCAAGCAGTCAGTCAGTCAGTCTCAGTCAGTCAGTTAGTCAGTCAGTCAGTCAGTCAGTCAGTCAGTCCAGTCTCAGTCAGTCAGGCAGTTAGTCAGTCAGTCTCGGTCAGTCAGTGAGTCAGTCAGTCAGTATCAGTCAGTCAGTGAGTCAGTCTGTCAGTCAGGCAGTATCAGTCAGGCAGTAAGACTCCGCTCGACAGAACTCCGATAGCCTAATGGCTAGACCGCTGGTCTTCCAAGCGAGTGGCCTGGGTTCGAGTCCCAGCCGGATCGAAAATCTTCAATGTATATATTTCTTTTCTAATTTGAAAATTCTTTTTTTTTTTTTCAATTTCTTTCCTTTGCAATTATTGATTATTTATGTAGGGAAGAAAATTCTGAGTCAGTTTAATTTTTCGACGCGAAGATTTCAAAGTGTTTAAATAAACAATTACCAAGGTGCATTTTTTGTTTTTATTATATTTAAAACTCCCACCGACAGAGCTCCCATAGACTAATGGCTAGAGTGTTAGGCTTCCAAGCGAGTGGCCCTGGGTTCGAGTCCCAGCCTGAACGAAAATCTTCAATGTATACTTTTAGTTTCTAATTTGAAATTTCTTCTTCTTTTTTTTTTAATTTTTCTCTTTTGCGAATATTGATTATTTATGTAGGGAGAAAAATTCTGAGTCAGTTTAATTATTCGACCTGTAAATTTCAAAGTGTTTGAATCAATAATTACCAAGGTGCATTTTTTGTTTTTATTATATTTAAGACTTCCATCGACAGAGCTCCCATAGCCTAATGGCTAGACCGTTGGGTTCCTAGCGCGTGGTACTGGGTTCGAGTCCCGGCCGGAACGAAAATCTTCAATGTATATATACCTTTTCTAATTTGCAAATTCTTTTTTTTTTTTTCATTTTCTTTCTTTTGCAAATATCGATTATTTATGTACGGAAGAAAATTCTGAGTCAGTTTAATCATTCGACCTTTAGATTTCAAAGATTTTAGATCAATAATTACCAAGGTGCATTTTTTGTTTTTATTATAATTAAGACACCGATCAACAGAGATCCGATAGTTTATTGGCGAGAGCGTTGGGCTTCCATGAGTGTCGCCCTGGATTCAAATCCCAGCCGGAAAGGAAATCTTAAATGCAAATATTTTTTTCTAATTTTATAATTCTTTTTTTTTTATTTTTCCCCTTTGCGAAGTCAGTCAGTCAGTCTGACAGTCAATCAGTCAAGCACTCAGTCATTCAGTCTCAGTCAGTCAGTCCAGTCAGTCAGTCACTCAGTCAGTCAGTTAGTCCTTCAGCCAGTCAGTCAAGCAGTCAGTCATTTAGTCTCAGTCAGTCAGTCATTCAGTCAGTCAGTCAGTCAGGCAGTCAGTCAGTCAGTCAGTCGGTCAGTCCTGTGCAGTCAGTTAGTCACTAAAGCAGTCAGTCAGTCTCAGTCAGTCAGTCAGTCAGTCAGTCCAGTCCAGTCTCAGTCAGTCAGTCAGTCAGTCTCGGTCAGTCAGTCAGTCTGTCATTCAGTCAGTCAGTCAGTCAGGCAGTCAGTCAGTCGGTCAGCCTTATTCAGTCAGTCAGTCAGTCATCCTTATTCAGTCAGTCTGTCAGTCATCCTTATTCAGTCAGTCTGTCAGTCAGTCAGTCGGTCAGTCCTGTCCAGTCAGTTAGTCAGTCAAGCAGTCAGTCAGGTAGTCAAGCAGTCAGTCAGTCAGTGTCAGTCAGTCATTTAGTCATTCAGTCAGTCAGTGAAATAGCCAGTCAGAGAGTCAAGCAGTCAGTCATTCAGTCTCAGTCAGTCAGTTATTCAGTCAGTGAGTCAGTCAGTCCAGTCTCAGTCAGTCAGGCAGTTAGTCAGTCAGTCTCGGTCAGTCAGTGAGTCAGTCAGTCAGTATCAGTCAGTCAGTGAGTCAGTCTGTCAGTCAGGCAGTATCAGTCAGGCAGTAAGACTCCGCTCGACAGAACTCCGATAGCCTAATGGCTAGACCGCTGGTCTTCCAAGCGAGTGGCCTGGGTTCGAGTCCCAGCCGGAGCGAATATCTTCAATGTATATATTTCTTTTCTAAATTGAAAATTCTTTTTTTTCCAATTTCTTTCTTTTGCAAATATTGATTATTTATGTAGGGAAGAAAATTCTGAGTCAGTTTAATTTTTCGACCCGAAGATTTCAAAGTGTTTAAATAAACAATTACCAAGGTGCATTTTTTGTTTTTATTATATTTAAAACTCCCACCAACAGAGCTCCCATAGACTAATGGCTAGAGTGTTAGGCTTCCAAGCGAGTGGCCCTGGGTTCGAGTCCCAGCCTGAACGAAAAACTTCAATGTATACTTTTAGTTTCTAATTTGAAAGTTCTTCTTCTTTTTTTTTCATAATTTTTCTCTTTTGCGAATATTGATTATTTATGTAGGGAGAAAAATTCTGAGTCAGTTTAATTATTCGACCTGTAAATTTCAAAGTGTTTGAATCAATAATTACCAAGGTGCATTTTTTGTTTTTATTATATTTAAGACTTCCATCGACAGAGCTCCGATAGCCTAATGGCTAGACCGTTGGGTTCCTAGCGCGTGGTACTGGGTTCGAGTCCCCGCCGGAACGAAAATCTTAAATGCAAATATTTTTTTCTAATTTTATAATTCTTTTTTTTTTTTATTTTTCCCTTTTGCGAAGTCAGTCAGTCAGTCTGACAGTCAATCAGTCAAGCACTCAGTCATTCAGTCTCAGTCAGTCAGTCCAGTCAGTCAAGCACTCAGTCATTCAGTCTCAGTCAGTCAGTCCAGTCAGTCAGTCACTCAGTCAGTCAGTTAGTCCTTCAGCCAGTCAGTCAAGCAGTCAGTCATTTAGTCTCAGTCAGTCAGTCATTCAGTCAGTCAGTCAGTCAGGCAGTCAGTCAGTCAGTCAGTCGGACAGTCCTGTGCAGTCAGTTAGTCACTAAAGCAGTCAGTCAGTCTCAGTCAGTCAGTCATTCAGTCAGTCAGTCAGTCAGGCAGTCTGTCAGTCAGTCAGTCGGTCAGTCCTGTCCAGTCAGTTAGTCAGTCAAGCAGTCAGTCAGGTAGTCAAGCAGTCAGTCAGTCAGTGTCAGTCAGTCATTTAGTCATTTAGTCAGTCAGTGAAATAGCCAGTCAGAGAGTCAAGCAGTCAGTCAGTCAGTCTCAGTCAGTCAGTTAGTCAGTCAGTCAGTCAGTCAGTCCAGTCTCAGTCAGTCAGGCAGTTAGTCAGTCAGTCTCGGTCAGTCAGTGGGTCAGTCAGTCAGTATCAGTCAGTCAGTGAGTCAGTCTGTCAGTCAGGCAGTATTAGTCAGGCAGTAAGACTCCGCTCGACAGAACTCCGATAGCCTAATGGCTAGACCGTTGGTCTTCCAAGCGAGTGGCCTGGGTTCGAGTCCCAGCCGGAGTGAATATCTTCAATGTATATATTTCTTTTCTAATTTGAAAATTCTTTTTTTTTTTTTCAATTTCTTTCCTTTGCAATTATTGATTATTTATGTAGGGAAGAAAATTCTGAGTCAGTTTAATTTTTCGACACGAAGATTTCAAAGTGTTTAAATAAACAATTACCAAGGTGCATTTTTTGTTTTTATTATATTTAAAACTCCCACCGACAGAGCTCCCATAGACTAATGGCTAGAGTGTTAGGCTTCCAAGCGAGTGGCCCTGGGTTCGAGTCCCAGCCTGAACGAAAATCTTCAATGTATACTTTTAGTTTCTAATTTGAAATTTCTTCTTCTTTTTTTTTTTAATTTTTCTCTTTTGCGAATACTGATTATTTATGTAGGGAGAAAAATTCTGAGTCAGTTTAATTATTCGACCTGTAAATTTCAAAGTGTTTGAATCAATAATTACCAAGGTGCATTTTTTGTTTTTATTATATTTAAGACTTCCATCGCCAGAGCTCCGATAGCCTAATGGCTAGACCGTTGGGTTCCAAGCGCGTGGTACTGGGTTCGAGTCCCGGCCGGAACGAAAATCTTCCATGTATATATTTCTCTTCTAATTTGAAGATTCTTTTTTTTTTCAATTTCTTTCTTTTGCAAATAAGGATTATTTATGTACGGAAGAAAATTCTGAGTCAGTTTAATCATTCGACCTTTAGATTTCAAAGATTTTAGATCAATAATTACTAAGGTGCATTTTTTGTTTTTATTATAATTAAGACACCGATCAACAGAGATCCGATAGTATATTGGCGAGAGCGTTGGGCTTCCATGAGTGTCGCCCTGGGTTCAAATCCCAGCCGGAAAGGAAATCTTAAATGCAAATATTTTTTTCTAATTTTATAATTCTTTTTTTTTTATTTTTCCCTTTTGCGAAGTCAGTCAGTCAGTCTGACAGTCAATCAGTCAAGCACTCAGTCATTCAGTCTCAGTCAGTCAGTCCAGTCAGTCAGTCATTCTGTCAGTCAGTCAGTCAGGCAGTCAGTCAGTCAGTCAGTCGGTCAGTCCTGTGCAGTCAGTTAGTCACTAAAACAGTCAGTCAGTCTCAGTCAGTCAGTCAGTCAGTCAGTCTCGGTCAGTCAGTCAGTCAGTCAGTCAGTCAGTCTCGGTCAGTCAGTCAGTCAGTCAGTCAGTCATTCAGTCAGTCAGTCAGTCAGGCAGTCAGTCAGTCGGTCAGCCTTATTCAGTCAGTCAGGCAGTCAGTCAGTCAGTCAGCCTTATTCAGTCAGTCTGTCAGTCATCCTTATTCAGTCAGTCTGTCAGTCAGTCAGTCGGTCAGTCCTGTCCAGTCAGTTAGTCAGTCAAGCAGTCAGTCAGGTAGTTGTGACAACAAAGCTTGTCACAATTTTCACAAGAAATGGATTTTACACCATAAATCAAATAACGCCACGCACCCAACCTAGATGGCAGCACGGGAAGGATGCTTCAGGAGAAAACCAGTTTCTCTCCCTAACTGAAGAGAGAGATTTTTTTATTACCTTTGGCTGGCGTCTCCCGCTAGGATGGCGAAAAAGATTCAGATTCGAGAGGAGGCCTGGAGAAGAAGGAAAAAGAAATCCTCCGCTATGATTATTGTTTAACAAATAACTTTATTTTTTAACTTAAGTCATCATTATTTAACCAAGGAAAAAAATAAGGAAACTGGCATCTGATACTCTTCGAAGGGAGCTGAAAGCTTGACTCTGTGGAAGATGAACTCCGATCCCAACGGAATGAAACCTACAAGCTACAGGCCCTGGTGGGCAACCCCCTGTTGGTTTTATTAAAGATGAATATCTAACCTCAAGGAGCCGGCAGCCCTTCCTGCGCCCGGAGCCCTCATCTCGAAGAACATTCCAAAATCCGCTCATCTACGACGCAATATATGCCCCGGACCGAAAGACCACGCTCGAAAATGGCGCAGCTCGCTTCGCCCGCCCAAGCACCAATTTCTATTTCCCAGATGTGATGGAAGGAGTTTCCTCCATTCCCCTGCGGTAGAAGTCCTCTCCCGACACCAAGAAATCATCGACAAGCAGTGTTTGTGGCCTATAAGGCGAAGAAAAAAGTGTGTTCTATGTGCGCAAGTGTTAACCAAACGGGGGCTAGTTAGAGGTCGTTTCTACAGCCCGCCGCGCGACCCAAGGTCGCCTCCGTGCTCCCTTCATATCCAGCAGAATCAGATGAGCTACCACTTTTCAATTTTTGTGCGAGTGACCCGTTTTTTTTTTGAATTTTTCACATTCTGTTCTTCAATGATTTAATCGGTACTGTTTTTCATCACATGTCATGGTTGTTTATATATTGTGCCTGTTCCTAAAGATGTGCACCCAGTATCACAATTGAAAATGCTCGGCTCAGATGCTAATGTTCTTAAGCAATAAATGAATCATTTTTAGTAAATCTGCGATTTCTTGTGAGGCAGCTAAGCTCTTTATACTAGCTGTGAACAACGCAATGTACCACCACAAGGTAAACCAATAACACATGGTGCCGTGTTAAAACTAAAGTTTTTCTTTAAGGTTGAGATTCTGGGTTATCATTATTATTATTATGATTATTAAATTTTCACGACGAATCTCAAAAGAGTATTTTTAATTGTGATGCTATTTTTATTGATTTGAAATGATTGGCCATTGACTTATTCGATCGCCAACTCATAATAATGAATTTTTTGATATATTGAGGAAATTTTTCAATGAATTTATTGATTGTGCATGATGATTTTACAAAGTTCAAATTTTTATTTAAAGTTGAAATATTTTAATGATGACAGTTTCCAACAAATTAGGATTTATTGGTTAGGGGTAAAAAATTTGAATCATATGGCATTTTTGGAAAACAATTGAACTTTATTGCCAATGTTTTTTTTTGATTTGATTGTTTTTGATATTGTTTGCCGGATCGGTTAGCTTGTTTTATGTTGAAAATTAGTTCTCGTGACAATGTTTTTTTAACATTTTCCAAATTTCTTCTGATTTATATTTGCTAATTTGAGTCAAAATTTTTTCTTTCTGATCAGTGCTAATGATCACTAGAAGCAGGGCAATTTCAGCCACCGATCATTCAACTTCACCTATAAAATCTGATAACGTAACTCCTTCTACAAGTAATATGTCTTTGGCTAACGCTCTGCCGAATTTTTCTGGACATGAAAATGAGTGTGTTAAAAATTTCATTTCACAAATCTCTGATGTTGCCGATCTCGAAAAGTGGACACCCGAAAAGAAATTAATTTTTCTCAAACTAAATTTAAAAGCTAAAGCGCTTGATTTCCTCATCAATGATCCTCGAGCTAGCAAGGCAAAATCATTTGAGGACTTAGCCAAAATCTTAACTGACAAATTTTCAAGACAAGCAAATTTTCAACAGATTCAGGAATATTTTTCAGGCATAAAACAGAAGCCGAGCCAATCCGTGGCTGATCTGATTGACATGATAGAGGTTGCAGCTTCAAATTATATCAATATTGACACCCCCTCTGCCCAAGTACAGGAATTAAAGGAAAACCTAAAATTCACTAAACTATTGGAAGCCTTAAGGGGCGATATAAAAATTGAGGTTAAGAAACTAGGCCCAACAAATTTTAAAGAGGCAGCTACCTATGCAAAAAATATTGAAAGTGCATTCAAATCGGATGACATCGTAGCAAATATAAATTGCCAACCTAGTGTCGAAATGCAAACACTCTTGCAAAATCAGATAGAAACGAACAAACAAATTATGCTCCTAACTCAACAATTGAATAAATTACAGGAAGGGGCTGCTCAGGTAAACAATGCCAACCTGCACAATGTACCCAGCACATCTTGGGCCAATCCCTCCGTGCCAGATTTCATTCCCCGATCCCAGTTAAACTCTGGAAATTCGAAAAACGAAAGAGTTTCTTGTCATATTTGTGGCAAGTCTCACATTACAACAGATTGTTGGCATTATCCCTCAAATTCTAGACCCCAGGGAAGCTTCTCCAACCATAGGGGGAATTACACAAATCAGCGGGACAATTTTCTATTTCCAAGAGGGAATTTTAGGGGAAAATCATCCTATAGGGGAAATAGGTCTAGGTCTTACAGGAACAGAAAAAATTTGTTTAGACCATATCCCAGACAAAATTTAAATTAGAACGGGGTTTTTGTGAAAACAAACAAAATGATGAAAAACTAAGGGAAAAAACAGAAACCCCCAAAAATCAAAATATTTACCTTAGTAAGAAAAATAAAAATATCCCTAAAAACCAAAATAAACAAACATCTACTGAAACTGATAGGGACTTCATAAAAAAGTCAGCTACTACAAATACTAACATTTCACCCGATCAGGCAAATATTCAAATTTTGTCATCGTGCAATGCAGAGAATAATTGCAAATTGCCTTTAATTCAAATGAAGTTTGGGAACCAGGTTTATGTTGGGTTGGTGGACTCTGGTGCCTCAATCAGTCTTGCCCAGCATGACATATTGTCAGCTATCAAGGATGTTGCTAAGGTTGAGTATGTATCCCGCTCAGTCAAAATACAGCTTTTAAATAGTTCAACTATTCCATATATGTCTTCTGTAAACCTTTCGTTCAAAATTGACACTAAATGGTTTAGGAATTTGTTTTTTGTCAACCAAAACAACTGGGGGTATGACTACCAATTCATATTAGGATATGATTTTATCCAGCGGAACAAACTCTTAATTGATCCAGCAAACAACAGACTTGTTATGGACAATTACTTTCTAAACTTTGTCAACCCAAGTACCGACAACTTAGACAATAATCAAATTGCTCCTAATACTAAACTTGACAAACAGAAAAACAATGCCAAAATTGTACACAATATCACAATTTTGCCAGGACAATTTGAACTTGTAAAAATTGAAATCCCCAAAGAAATGAAAAATCATAAGCAGTTATTGCTAACCCCAAAGATCAACAAAATTGGATATACCATAGAAAACTCCATACATTTGACAAATGATAACTACACGTACACCATTGTAGAAAATGACACATCAAAAAAGATCAAACTTAGAAAAAATACTATTATGGGGAAATTTGAGTCTTTTGATGAAAATAGTATAGTGAAACCCACCGAAGAGCAAATCTTCCAAATTAACAACTTGAACACTAAGAATATTGATCAATTAAGAAAAGAGGAATTGAAGGAGTCGGACTTTGAGCTTGATCATCTAAATGATAAGGACAAAAAGCAATTGTTGGAATTTTTAATGACCAATTATTCAGTTTTTTCTAAGAGTTATGCTACACTTGGCCTGACCCGGGCCGTTACTCCCTCTTTCAAGCTTCTCCCCCCATGAATTCCCCTTGCAAACAAAAGCTTATCCAATTCCCAAGGTAGCCAAACAATTTGCCGAAAAAGAAATAGCCCAGCTCTTAGAAGCCAAGTTAATCGAACCATCAACCAGTTCCTACAGTTTCCCGTGTCTTTTTGTTAAGAAACGTTCTCTTCCCAACCAGAATCCCAAGGACTTAAAATTTCGCATGGTTGTAGACTATAGGCTAATTAACAGCATTACTGAACCCTTTAAAATCTGCTTACCTAAGATTCCAGAAATCATACAAAATATTGCAGGTCACAACTATTATTGTGTTTTAGATCTCAAATCTGCCTTTTTTCAAATTAAACTTCAGGATCAGGATAAAGAAAAACTTGCCTTTTGTTCAGAACTTGGCAACTTCCAACCTCTCAGACTTCCATTTAGCGCGAAGAATGCGACAAGTTTCTTTCATTTGGCCATATCTAAATGTTTGAATGGCCTGACAGGCAAAAATGTCCAATTTTTTCTCGATGACATAATTCTTGCTTCATCAAATTTTTCTGACATGCTTACCTTGCTAAAAAAGGTTTTCGACAGGCTAAAGAGATTTAATTTAACTTTGGATCCTGCTAAAGTACAACTATGCAAAAGCAAAATTATATACCTAGGTTATACCTTAGACAAATATGGATATTCTCCATCTGATGAAAACATCAACAAAATTTTGTCCTTCCCCAAGCCTAAAAACCTTAATCAACTACAATCATTTCTGGGAATGGTGAATTATTTTAGGCATATGATCTATAATTTTTCTCAACTGGTAGAACCTCTCACTAATTTGACAAAAAAAAGTGTACCATTTGTTTGGGATTCAAAATGTCAAAATGCCTTTGACACTTTGCAGGAAACAATTCTACAAAAACCTGTTCTCAAAAATTTAGATCCAAATAGTGAACTGTATTTAGTTACTGATGCGTCTCAACAGGCTATCTGTGGGATTCTAATGCAAAAACATGAGGAAAAGTTTTACCCTATTGAATTTTATTCCAGAAAGTTGTCTGATGCCGAGTCTCGTTATCCATCAATCAGACGGGAATTGTTGGCAATATTTGCTTCGGTAAAATTTTTTCACGAAAATCTCTATGCTAGGCCCTTCACTATATTAACTGATGCAAAGGCACTAACGTATCATCTTAAGTTAGAAAAACAACCCGACATTGTTGCACGTTGGTTGTTATACCTGCAGCCTTTTGATTATAAAATTTCACATTTACCTGGTTTTAGAAACCCAAGTGACTATTTGACCAGATGTATCGAGGACACTGTAAAAGTAAATAACATAAATGTCTTTGCATTAAAAAATCATATCACCCATGACGTCATAAGGCAACATCAACAAAAAGATACTTTTGTATCTAACATCTTGCAAAAAATTCAGAGCAACACTCTGACCCCTAAGGAACCCTATTTTGTCGACTCGCATACCAATGTCGTCATGATCAAACACACAAGCCCCAAGGGCAAAAATAAATCTATTCGTAATAAAATCCTAATTCCGCTTTCGCTTATAACAACTTGCTTAGAGAATGCCCACGCACCTCACTTTGGAGTCAAAAAGACCTATGATTTTCTTTATCAGATATTTTTTTGGGCAGGGATGTTTTCTGACACTAAGAGTTTCTGCGACAATTGTTCAAAATGTCTGGAAAATAAGTCAAGGAGCACAAAAACAAAATGTCAATTGATTCCAAAGAGTCATTTAGCTCCAAATGAAGTCGTCGCAATCGACTGTGTCGGTCCTCTGCCTCGTAGCTATGACAACAAAAACTACATTTTAACAATTGTCGATCACTTCAGTAGGCATTTGGAGGCAATCCCTCTACAAAACATTAAAACCCCTGCTATAATAAAGGCTATGAATGGATATTTCTCCAGGTTTGGTCTATGCAAAATTTTGCTATCTGATAACGGTCCAAATTTTCGCTCTAAGGAATTCGAGGATTATTTAGAGAATTTACAAATTAATCATAGAAAAACCTCTATCTATCATCCCGAATCCAATGGACTTTTGGAACGCATACACTCGTCGTTGAAACACAGTCTTTCAGCAATGTCTGAGAAAGTCTTCGAGTGGCCAGACAGACTCCTTTTTTTTAAACTCCATTACAACAACTCTGTCCATGTGGTCACACAGTTTGCTCCAGCTGAATTGTTTTTTGGGAGAAAATTGAACATGCCATTCAGCAATTTTGAGCAACCCCAAACAGTAGAAAATCATTCTGTGTACATTAAAAGATTAAATGAACACTTTGCCGAAGCAAAAAAAATTGTGCAGGAAAATGAGAAGGGGTACTTTGAAGCTGCCATCAAACAAATCAAAGGCAGAAAAAAGCCCATTTTCAAATTAGGGGACAAAGTATATTTAAAGAACTTCCACGGCTCAACTGCATTAGGTAATAAAAATTCGGGACCCTATGAGATAACACGTACTATCAGAAATGATAATTACATCATAAAGAAGGATGATAAAGAAATGAAAGTACATGTAAGCAAATTAATCCCCATTCACGAACTGCGTCCAAATTTGCAGCTCTAGTATGCTTTAATTTTGTTTTGTGTACCCTTTGCCGTGTCATGTCTTCATTACTGCACTCCGGTATGGGAGGAAATATGAGAGAAAGATACCAAATTTGTTTTCCTGTAAATGTAATTTTTGGCCAGAATTGCATTTTCTTTCGGTTTCACAGCTGGCTGGTTCCGTGTTTGACTGATCAGGAATATTCAAAAAAAAATGTTGTAAATCAGCAACAAAAAATTTTTTTTTTTCTTTCATTTTTCTTCTCTCTCTACAACAAGAATTTGTGCAGTAATGTTGGCTGATGTCGATAAGTGCAATCACAACATTTTTAGCAAATGATTGAGTTTGCGACCCAACGGTTTTTAAATATTCCTAATGGGTTGATGATCGAATCCTGTCAATGGCAAAAATATGAGCCGCTGCATCAAATGAATTTTTTTTTTGTAAATATATGTTTTGAAATAATTATGTGTTCAATTTTATCCAAGAATAATTGTTTTGATACCACATATTGTGTCCCTCCAGCATCTGTGCCTGCCGCGTCCGTCCCAATTGTCGACCTTGGTCGCCAATTTTTTTCTTTTTGAGGGGGGATAAATGTGACAACAAAGCTTGTCACAATTTTCACAAGAAATGGATTTTACACCATAAATCAAATAACGCCACGCACCCAACCTAGATGGCAGCACGGGAAGGATGCTTCAGGAGAAAACCAGTTTCTCTCCCTAACTGAAGAGAAAGATTTTTTTATTACCTTTGGCTGGCGTCTCCCGCTAGGATGGCGAAAAAGATTCAGATTCGAGAGGAGGCCTGGAGAAGAAGGAAAAAGAAATCCTCCGCTATGATTATTGTTTAACAAATAACTTTATTTTTTAACTTAAGTCATCATTATTTAACCAAGGAAAAAATAAGGAAACTGGCATCTGATACTCTTCGAAGGGAGCTGAAAGCTTGACTCTGTGGAAGATGAACTCCGATCCCAACGGAATGAAACCTACAAGCTACAGGCCCTGGTGGGCAACCCCCTGTTGGTTTTATTAAAGATGAATATCTAACCTCAAGGAGCCGGCAGCCCTTCCTGCGCCCGGAGCCCTCATCTCGAAGAACATTCCAAAATCCGCTCATCTACGACGCAATATATGCCCCGGACCGAAAGACCACGCTCGAAAATGGCGCAGCTCGCTTCGCCCGCCCAAGCACCAATTTCTATTTCCCAGATGTGATGGAAGGAGTTTCCTCCATTCCCCTGCGGTAGAAGTCCTCTCCCGACACCAAGAAATCATCGACAAGCAGTGTTTGTGGCCTATAAGGCGAAGAAAAAAGTGTGTTCTATGTGCGCAAGTGTTAACCAAACGGGGGCTAGTTAGAGGTCGTTTCTACAGCCCGCCGCGCGACCCAAGGTCGCCTCCGTGCTCCCTTCATATCCAGCAGAATCAGATGAGCTACCACTTTTCAATTTTTGTGCGAGTGACCCGTTTTTTTTTTGAATTTTTCACATTCTGTTCTTCAATGATTTAATCGGTACTGTTTTTCATCACATGTCATGGTTGTTTATATATTGTGCCTGTTCCTAAAGATGTGCACCCAGTATCACAATTGAAAATGCTCGGCTCAGATGCTAATGTTCTTAAGCAATAAATGAATCATTTTTAGTAAATCTGCGATTTCTTGTGAGGCAGCTAAGCTCTTTACACTAGCTGTGAACAACGCAATGTACCACCACAAGGTAAGCCATAACAGTAGTCAAGCAGTCAGTCAGTGTCAGTCAGTCATTTAGTCATTCAGTCAGTCAGTGAAATAGCCAGTCAGAGAGTCAAGCAGTCAGTCAGTCAGTCTCAGTCAGTCAGTTAGTCAGTCAGTCAGTCAGTCAGTCAGTCAGTCCAGTCTCAGTCAGTCAGGCAGTTAGTCAGTCAGTCTCGGTCAGTCAGTGAGTCAGTCAGTCAGTATCAGTCAGTCAGTGAGTTAGTCTGTCAGTCAGGCAGTAAGACTCCGCTCGACAGAACTCCGAGAGCCTAATGGCTAGACCGCTGGTCTTCCAAGCGAGTGGCCTGGGTTCGAGTCCCAGCCGGAGCGAATATCTTCAATGTATATATTTCTTTTCTAATTTGAAAATTCTTTTTTTTTTCAATTTCTTTCCTTTGCAATTATTGATTATTTATGTAGGGAAGAAAATTCTGAGTCAGTTTAATTTTTCGACACGAAGATTTCAAGTGTTTAAATAAACAATTACCAAGGTGCATTTTTTGTTTTTATTATATTTAAAACTCCCACCGACAGAGCTCCCATAGACTAATGGCTAGAGTGTTAGGCTTCCAAGCGAGTGGCCCTGGGTTCGAGTCCCAGCCTGAACGAAAATCTTCAATGTATACTTTTAGTTTCTAATTTGAAATTTCTTCTTCTTTTTTTTTAATTTTTCTCTTTTGTGAATATTGATTATTTATGTAGGGAGAAAAATTCTGAGTCAGTTTAATTATTCGACCTGTAAATTTCAAAGTGTTTGAATCAATAATTACCAAGGTGCATTTTTTGTTTTTATTATATTTAAGACTTCCATCGACAGAGCTCCGATAGCCTAATGGCTAGACCGTTGGGTTCCTAGCGCGTGGTACTGGGTTCGAGTCCCGGCCGGAAAGGAAATCTTAAATGCAAATATTTTTTTCTAATTTTATAATTCTTTTTTTTTATTTTTCCCTTTTGCGAAGGCAGTCAGTCAGTATCAGTCAGTCAGTGAGTCAGTCAGGCAGTATCAGTCAGGCAGTAAGACTCCGCTCGACAGAACTCCGATAGCCTAATGGCTAGACCGCTGGTCTTCCAAGCAAGTGGCCTGGGTTCGAGTCCCGGCCGGAACGAAAATCTTCCATGTATATATTTCTCTTCTAATTTGAAGATTCTTTTTTTTTTCAATTTCTTTCTTTTGCAAATAAGGATTATTTATGTACGGAAGAAAATTCTGAGTCAGTTTAATCATTCGACCTTTAGATTTCAAAGATTTTAGATCAATAATTACTAAGGTGCATTTTTTGTTTTTATTATAATTAAGACACCGATCAACAGAGATCCGATAGTATATTGGCGAGAGCGTTGGGCTTCCATGAGTGTCGCCCTGGGTTCAAATCCCAGCCGGAAAGGAAATCTTAAATGCAAATATTTTTTTCTAATTTTATAATTCTTTTTTTTTTATTTTTCCCTTTTGCGAAGTCAGTCAGTCAGTCTGACAGTCAATCAGTCAAGCACTCAGTCATTCAGTCTCAGTCAGTCAGTCATTCTGTCAGTCAGTCAGTCAGGCAGTCAGTCGGTCAGTCCTGTGCAGTCAGTTAGTCACTAAAGCAGTCAGTCAGTCTCAGTCAGTCAGTCAGTCAGTCAGTCTCAGTCAGTCAGTCAGTCAGTCAGTCTCAGTCAGTCAGTCAGTCAGTCAGTCTCAGTCAATCAGTCAGTCAGTCAGGCAGTCAGTCAGTCGGTCAGCCTTATTCAGTCAGTCTGTCAGTCAGTCAGTCAGTCAGCCTTATTCAGTCAGTCTGTCAGTCATCCTTATTCAGTCAGTCTGTCAGTCAGTCAGTCGGTCAGTCCTGACCAGTCAGTTAGTCAGTCAAGCAGTCAGTCAGGTAGTCAAGCAGTCAGTCAGTCATTCAGTCAGTCAGTGAAATAGTCAGTCAGAGAGTCAAGCAGTCAGTCAGTCAGTCTCAGTCAGTCAGTCCAGTCTCAGTCAGTCAGGCAGTTAGTCAGTCAGTGAGTCAGTCAATCAGTCTCGGTCAGTCAGTGAGTCAGTCAGTCAGTCCAGTCAGTCAGTATCAGTCAGTCAGTGAGTCAGTCTGTCAGTCAGGCAGTCTCAGTCAGGCAGTAAGACTCCGCTCGACAGAACTCCGATAGCCTAATGGCTAGACTGCTGGTCTTCCAAGCGAGTGGCCTGGGTTCGAGTCCCAGCCGGAGCGAATATCTTCAATGTATATGTTTCTTTTCTAATTTGAAAATTCTTTTTTTTTCAATTTCTTTCCTTTGCAAATATTGATTATTTATGTAGGGAAGAAAATTCTGAGTCAGTTTCATTTTTCGACACAAAGATTTCAAAGTGTTTAAATAAACAATTACCAAGGTGCATTTTTTGTTTTTATTATATTTAAAACTCCCACCGACAGAGCTCCCATAGACTAATGGCTAGAGTGTTAGGCTTCCAAGCGAGTGGCCCTGGGTTCGAGTCCCAGCCTGAACGAAAATCTTCAATGTATACTTTTAGTTTCTAATTTGAAAATTCTTCTTCTTTTTTTTTTAATTTTTCTCTTTTGCGAATATTGATTATTTATGTAGGGAGAAAAATTCTGAGTCAGTTTAATTATTCGACCTGTAAATTTCAAAGTGTTTGAATCAATAATTACCAAGGTGCATTTTTTGTTTTATTATATTTAAGACTTCCATCGACAGAGTTCCGATAGCCTAATGGCTAGACCGTTGGGTTCCAAGCGCATGGTACTGGGTTCGAGTCCCAGCTGGAACGAATATCTTCAATGTATATATTTCTCTTCTAATTTGAAGATTCTTTTTTTTTTCAATTTCTTTCTTTTGCAAATATGGATTATTTATGTACGGAAGAAAATTCTGAGTCAGTTTAATCATTCGACCTTTAGATTTCAAAGATTTTAGATCAATAATTACTAAGGTGCATTTTTTGTTTTTATTATAATTAAGACACCGACCAACAGAGATCCGATAGTATATTGGCGAGAGCGTTGGGCTTCCATGCGTGTCGCCCTGGGTTCAAATCCCAGCCGGAAAGGAAATCTTAAATGCAAATATTTTTTTCTAATTTTATAATTCTTTTTTTTTATTTTTCCCTTTTGCGAAGTCAGTCAGTCAGTCTGACAGTCAATCAGTCAAGCACTCAGTCATTCAGTCTCAGTCAGTCAGTCCAGTCAGTCAGTCACTCAGTCAGTCAGCTAGTCCTTCAGCCAGTCAGTCAAGCAGTCAGTCATTTAGTCTCAGTCAGTCAGGCAGTCAGTCAGTCAGTCAGTCGGTCAGTCCTGTGCAGTCAGTTAGTCACTAAAGCAGTCAGTCAGTCTCAGTCAGTCAGTCAGTCAGTCAGTCCAGTCCAGTCTCAGTCAGTCAGTCAGTCTCGGTCAGTCAGTCAGTCATTCAGTCAGTCAGTCAGTCAGTCAGTCGGTCAGCCTTATTCAGTTAGTCTGTCAGTCAGTCAGTCAGTCAGCCTTATTCAGTCAGTCTGTCAGTCATCCTTATTCAGTCAGTCTGTCAGTCAGTCAGTCGGTCAGTCCTGTCCAGTCAGGTTGTCAGTCAAGCAGTCAGTCAGGTAGTCAAGCAGTCAGTCAGTCAGTGTCAGTCAGTCATTTAGTCATTCAGTCAGTCAGTGAAATAGTCAGTCAGAGAGTCAAGCAGTCAGTCAGTCAGTCTCAGTCAGTCAGTTAGTCAGTCAGTCAGTCCAGTCTCAGTCAGTCAGGCAGTTAGTCAGTCAGTCTCGGTCAGTCAGTGAGTCAGTCAGTCAGTCTCGGTCAGTCAGTGAGTCAGTCAGTCAGTCCAGTCAGTCAGTATCAGTCAGTCAGTGAGTCAGTCTCTCAGTTAGGCAGTCTCAGTCAGGCAGTAAGACTCCGCTCGACAGAACTCCGATAGCCTAATGGCTAGACCGCTGGTCTTCCAAGCGAGTGGCCTGGGTTCGAGTCCCAGCCGGAGCGAATATCTTCAATGTATATATTTCTTTTCTAATTTGAAAATTCTTTTTTTTTTCAATTTCTTTCCTTTGCAAATATTGATTATTTATGTAGGGAAGAAAATTCTGAGTCAGTTTAATTTTTCGACACAAAGATTTCAAAGTGTTTAAATAAACAATTACCAAGGTGCATTTTTTGTTTTTATTATATTTAAAACTCCCACCGACAGAGCTCCCATAGACTAATGGCTAGAGTGTTAGGCTTCCAAGCGAGTGGCCCTGGGTTCGAGTCCCAGCCTGAACGAAAATCTTCAATGTATACTTTTAGTTTCTAATTTGAAAATTCTACTTCTTTTTTTTTTAATTTTCCTCTTTTGCGAATATTGATTATTTATGTAGGGAGAAAAATTCTGAGTCAGTTTAATTATTCGACCTGTAAATTTCAAAGTGTTTGAATCAATAATTACCAAGGTGCATTTTTTGTTTTTATTATATTTAAGACTTCCATCGACAGAGTTCCGATAGCCTAATGGCTAGACCGTTGGGTTCCAAGCGCATGGTACTGGGTTCGAGTCCCGGCCGGAACGAAAATCTTCAATGTATATATTTCTTTTCTAATTTGAAACTTCTTCTTTTTTTCATTTTCTTTCTTTTGCAAATATCGATTATTTATGTACGGAAGAAAATTCTGAGTCAGTTTCATCATTCGACCTTTAGATTTCAAAGATTTTAGATCAATAATTACCAAGGTGCATTTTTTGTTTTTATTATAATTAAGACACCGGCCATACGAGATCCGATAGTCCAGTGGCAAGAGTGTTGGGCTTCCATGCGTGTGGCCCTGGGTTCGAATCCCAGCCGGAAAGAAAATCTTAAATACATGTATTTTTTTCTAATTTGATAATTTTTTTTTTTTATTTTTCCCTTTTGCGAAGTCAGTCAGTCAGTCCGACAGTCAATCAGTCAGTCTCTGTCAACCAGTCAGTCTGTCAGTCGGTCAGTCCAGTCCAGTCTGTCAGTCAAGCAGTCAGTCTGTAAGTCACTTAAGCAGTCAGTCCAGTCAGTCAGTCACTCAGTCAGTCAGGCAGTCAGTCAGTCAGTCTCAGTCAGTCAGTTAGTCATTCAGTCAGTCAGTCAAGCAATTTAGTCACTTAGTCTCAGTCAGCTAGTCATTCAATCAGTCAGTCAGTCAGGCAGTCAGTCACTCAGCCTCATTCAGTCATTCTGTCAGTCAGTTAGTCATTCAATCAGTCAGTCTCAGTCAGTCAGTCAGTCAGTCGGTCAGTCCAGACCAGTCAGTCAGTCAAGCAGTCAGTCATTCAGTCTCAGTCAGACGGTCAGTCAGTCTCAGCTGCCAGTAAGGCTCCGATCGACAGAACTCCGATAGATAATGGCTAGACCGTTGGTCTTCCAAGCGAATGGCCTGGGTTCGAGTCCCAGCCGGAACGAATATCTTCAATGTATATATTTCTTTTCCAATTTGAAAATTCTCTTTTTTTTTTCAATTTTTTTCTTTTGGAAATATTGATTATTTATGTAGGGAAGAAAATTCTGAGTCAGTTTAATTTTTCGAAACGCAGAATTCAAAGTGTTTAGATAAATAATTACCAAGGTGCATTTTTTGATTTTATTATATTTAAAACTCCGACCGTCAGAGCTCAGCTAGACTAATGGCTAGAGTGGTGGGTTTCCAAGCGAGTGGCCCTGGGTTCGAGTCCCAGCCTGCGCGAAAATCTTCAATTTATATTTTTAGTTTCTAATTTGAAAATTCTTCTTCTTTTTTTTTTTAAATTTTTCTCTTTTGCGAATATTGATTATTTATGTAGGGAGAAAAATTCTGAGTGAGTTTAATTATTCGACCTGTAGATTTCAAAGTGTTTGAATCAATAATTAAAAAGGTGCGATTTTTGTTTTTATTATATTTAAGACTTCAATCGACAGAGCTCCGATAGCCTAATGGCGAGACCGTTGGGTTCCAAGCCCGTGGTACTGGGTTCGAGTCCCGGCCGGGACGAAAATCTTCAATGTATATATTTCTCTTCTAATTTGAAGATTCTTTTTTTTTCAATTTCTTTCTTTTGCAAATATGGATTATTTATGTACGGAAGAAAATTCTGAGTCAGTTTAATCATTCGACCTTTAGATTTCAAAGATTTTAGATCAATAATTACTAAGGTGCATTTTTTGTTTTAATAAAATTAAGACACCGACCAACAGAGATCCGATAGTATATTGGCGAGAGCGTTGGGCTTCCATGCGTGTCGCCCTGGGTTCAAATCCCAGCCGGAAAGGAAATCTTAAATGCAAATATTTTTTTCTAATTTTATAATTCTTTTTTTTTTTATTTTTCCCTTTTGCGAAGTCAGTCAGTCAGTCTGACAGTCAATCAGTCAAGCACTCAGTCATTCAGTCTCAGTCAGTCAGTCCAGTCAGTCAGTCACTCAGTCAGTCAGCTAGTCCTTCAGCCAGTCAGTCAAGCAGTCAGTCATTTAGTCTCAGTCAGTCAAGCAGTCAGTCATTTAGTCTTAGTCAGTCAAGCAGTCAGTCAGTCAGACTGTCGGTCAGTCCTGTGCAGTCAGTTAGTCACTAAAGCAGTCAGTCAGTCTCAGTCAGTCAGTCAGTCAGTCAGTCCAGTCCAGTCTCAGTCAGTCAGTCAGTCAGTCAGTCTCGGTCAGTCAGTCAGTCTGTCATTCAGTCAGTCAGTCAGTCAGGCAGTCAGTCAGTCGGTCAGCCTTATTCAGTTAGTCTGTCAGTCAGTCAGTCAGTCAGTCTTATTCAGTCAGTCTGTCAGTCATCCTTATTCAGTCAGTCTGTCAGTCAGTCAGTCGGTCAGTCCTGTCCAGTCAGTTAGTCAGTCAAGCAGTCAGTCAGGTAGTCAAGCAGTCAGTCAGTCAATGTCAGTCAGTCATTTAGTCATTCAGTCAGTCAGTGAAATAGTCAGTCAGAGAGTCAAGCAGTCAGTCAAGCAGTCAGTCTCAGTCAGTCAGTTAGTCAGTCAGTCAGTCAGTCAGTCCAGTCTCAGTCAGTCAGGCAGTTAGTCAGTCAGTCTCGGTCAGTCAGTGAGTCAGTCAGTCAGTCTCGGTCAGTCAGTGAGTCAGTCAGTCAGTCCAGTCAGTCAGTATCAGTCAGTCAGTGAGTCAGTCTGTCAGTCAGGCAGTCTCAGTCAGGCAGTAAGACTCCGCTCGACAGAACTCCGATAGCCTAATGGCTAGTCCGCTGGTCTTCCAAGCGAGTGGCCTGGGTTCGAGTCCCAGCCGGAGCGAATATCTTCGATGTATATATTTCTTTTCTAATTTGAAAATTCTTTTTTTTTCAATTTCTTTCCTTTGCAAATATTGATTATTTATGTAGGGAAGAAAATTCTGAGTCAGTTTAATTTTTCGACACGAAGATTTCAAAGTGTTTAAATAAACAATTACCAAGGTGAATTTTTTGTTTTTATTATATTTAAAACTCCCACCGACAGAGCTCCCATAGACTAATGGCTAGAGTGTTAGGCTTCCAGGCGAGTGGCCCTGGGTTCGAGTCCCAGCCTGAACGAAAATCTTCAATGTATACTTTTCGTTTCTAATTTGAAAATTCTTCTTCTTTTTTTTTAATTTTTCTCTTTTGCAAATATTGATTATTTATGTAGGGAAGAAAATTCTGCGTCAGTTTAATTTTTCGACACGAAGATTTCAAAGTGTTTAAATAAACAATTACCAAGGTGCATTATTTGTTTTTATTATATTTAAAACTCCCACCGACAGAGCTCCCATAGACTAAAGGCTAGAGTGTTAGGCTTCCAAGCGAGTGGCCCTGGGTTCGAGTCCCGGCCGGAACGAAAATCTTCAATGTATATATTTCTTTTCTAATTTGAAAACTCTTTTTTTTTTCATTTTCTTTCTTTTGCAAATATCGATTATTTATGTACGGAAGAAAATTCTGAGTCAGTTTAATCATTCGACCTTTAGATTTCAAAGATTTTAGATCAATAATTACTAAGGTGCATTTTTTGTTTTAATAAAATTAAGACACCGGCCATCCGAGATCCGATAGTCCGGTGGCAAGAGCGTTGGGCTTCCATGCGTGTGGCCCTGGGTTCGAATCCCAGCCGGAAAGAAAATCTTAAATACATGTATTTTTTTCTAATTTGATAATTTTTTTTTATTTTTCCCTTTTGCGAAGTCAGTCAGTCAGTCCGACAGTCAATCAGTCAGTCTCTGTCAGCCAGTCAGTCTGTCAGTCGGTCAGTCCAGTCCAGTCTGTCAGTCAAGCAGTCAGTCTGTCAGTCACTTAAGCAGTCAATCAGTCAGTTAGTCATTCAGTCACTCAGTCAGTTGGGCAGTCAGTCATTCAGTCTCAGTCAGTCAGTCAGTCAGTCCAGTCACTCAGTCAGTCAGGCCGTCAGTCAGTCAGCCTCAGTCAGTCAGTTAGTCATTCAGTCAGTCAGTCAAGCAATTTAGTCACTTAGTCTCAGTCAGCTAGTTATTCAATCAGTCAGTCAGTCAGGCAGTCAGTCACTCAGCCTCATTCTGTCAGTCAGTTAGTCATTCAATCAGTCAGTCTCAGTCAGTCAGTCAGTCTGTCAGTCGGTCAGTCCAGACCAGTCAGTCAGTCAAGCAGTCAGTCATTCAGTCTTAGTCAGACGGTCAGTCAGTCCAATCAGTCAGTCACTCAGTCAGTTAGGCAGTCAGTCAGTCAGTCTCAGTCAGTCAGTTAGTCATTCAGCCAGTCAGTCAAGCAGTCAGTCATTTAGTCTCAGTCAGTCAGTCAGTCAGTCCAGTCTCAGTCAGTCAGGCAGTCAGTCAGTCAGTCTCGGTCAGTCAGTCAGTCTCGGTCAATCAGTGAGTCAGTCAGTCAATCAGTATCAGTCAGTCAGTCAGTATCAGTTAGTCATTCAGTCAGTCTGTCAGTCAGGCAGTCTCAGTCAGGCAGTAAGGCTCCGACCGACAGAACTCCGATAGCTAATGGCTAGACCGTTGGTCTTCCAAGCGAATGGCCTGGGTTCGAGTCCCAGCCGGAACGAATATCTTCAATGTATATATTTCTTTTCCAATTTGAAAATTCTCTTTTTTTTTGAATTTTTTTCTTTTGCAAATATTGATTATTTATGTAGGGAAGAAAATTCTGAGTCAGTTTAATTTTTCGAAACGCAGAATTCAAATTGTTTAGATAAATAATTACCAAGGTGCATTTTTTGATTTTATTATATATAAAACTCCGACCGTCAGAGCTCTGCTAGACTAATGGCTAGAGTGATATGTTTCCAAGCGAGTGTTCCTGGGTTCGAGTCCCAGCCTGCGCGAAAATCTTCAATTTATATTTTTAGTTTCTAATTTGAAAATTCTTCTTCTTTTTTTTTTAATTTTTCTCTTTTGCGAATATTGATTATTTATGTAGGGAGAAAAATTCTGAGTGAGTTTAATTATTCGACCTGTAGATTTCAAAGTGTTTGAATCAATAATTAAAAAGGTGCGACTTTTGTTTTTATTATATTTAAGACTTCAGTCGACAGAGCTCCGATAGCCTAATGGCGAGAAAGTTGGGTTCCAAGCGCGTGGTACTGGGTTCGAGTCCCGGCCGGAACGAAAATCTTCAATGTATATATTTCTTTTCTAATTTGAAATTTTTTTTTTTTCATTTTCTTTCTTTTGCAAATATCGATTATTTATGTACGGAAGAAAATTCTGAGTCAGTTTAATCATTCGACTTTTAGATTTCAAAGATTTTAGATCAATAATTACCAAGGTGCATTTTTTGATTTTATTAACTCCAACCGTTAGAGCTCTGCTAGACTAATGGCTAGAGTGGTGGGCTTCCAAGCGAGTGGCCCTGGGTTCGAGTCCCAGCCGGAACGAATATCTTCAATGTCTATATTTCTTTTCGAATTTTATTTTTTTTTTCAATTTCTTTTGCGAATATTGATTATTTATGTAGGGAGAAAAATTCTGAGTCAGTTTAATAATTTGACCTGTAGATTTCAAAGTGTTTGAATCAATAATTAAAAAGGTGCATTTTTTTTAAATTATATTTAAGACTTCAATCGACAGAGCTCCGATAGCCTAATGGCTAGACCGTTGGGTTCCAAGCGCGTGGTACTGGGGTCGAGTCCCGGCCGGAACGAAAATCTTCAATGTATATATTTCTTTTCTAATTTGAAAACTCTTTTTTTTTTTCATTTTCTTTCTTTTGCAAATATCGATTATTTATGTACGGAAGAAAATTCTGAGTCAGTTTAATCATTCGACCTTTAGATTTCAAAGATTTTAGATCAATAATTACCAAGGTGCATTTTTTGTTTTTATTATAATTAAGACACCGGCCATCCGAGATCCGATAGTCCGGTGGCGAGAGCGTTGGGCTTCCATGCGTGTGGCCCTGGGTTCGAATCCCAGCCGGAAAGAAAATCTTAAATACATGTATTTTTTTCTAATTTGATAATTTTTTTTTATTTTTCCCTTTTGCGAAGTCAGTCAGTCAGTCCGACAGTCAATCAGTCAGTCTCTGTCAGCCAGTCAGTCTGTCAGTCGGTCAGTCCAGTCCAGTCTGTCAGTCAAGCAGTCAGTCTGGCAGTCACTTAAGCAGTCAATCAGTCAGTTAGTCATTCAGTCACTCAGTCAGTTGGGCAGTCAGTCATTCAGTCTCAGTCAGTCAGTCAGTCAGTCCAGTCACTCAGTCAGTCAGGCAGTCAGTCAGTCAGCCTCAGTCAGTCAGTTAGTCATTCAGTCAGTCAGTCAAGCAATTTAGTCACTTAGTCTCAGTCAGCTAGTTATTCAATCAGTCAGTCAGTCAGGCAGTCAGTCACTCAGCCTCATTCTGTCAGTCAGTTAGTCATTCAATCAGTCAGTCTCAGTCAGTCAGTCAGTCTGTCAGTCGGTCAGTCCAGACCAGTCAGTCAGTCAAGCAGTCAGTCATTCAGTCTCAGTCAGACGGTCAGTCAGTCCAATCAGTCAGTCACTCAGTCAGTTAGGCAGTCAGTCAGTCAGTCTCAGTCAGACAGTTAGTCATTCAGCCAGTCAGTCCAGTCCAGTCTGTCATTCAAGCAGTCAGTCTGTCAGTCACTTAAGCAGTCAATCAGTCAGATAGTCATTCAGTCACTCAGTCAGTTGGGCAGTCAGTCATTCAGTCTCAGTCAGTCAGTCAGTCAGTCCAGTCAGTCAGTCACTCAGTCAGTCAGGCAGTCAGTCAGTCAGTCTCAGTCAGTCAGTTAGTCTTTCAGTCAGTCAGTCAAGCAATTTAGTCACTTAGTCTCAGTCAGCTTGTCATTCAATCAGTCAGTCAGTCAGGCAGTCAGTCACTCAGCCCCATTCAGTCATTCTGTCAGTCAGTCAGTCAGTTAGTCATTCAGTCAGTCAGTCTCAGTCAGTCAGTCAGTCTGTCAGTCGGTCAGTCCAGACCAGTCAGTCAGTCAAGCAGTCAGTCATTCAGTCTCAGTCAGACGGTCAGTCAGTCCAATCAGTCAGTCACTCAGTCAGTTAGGCAGTCAGTCAGTCAGTCTCAGTCAGTCAGTTAGTCATTCAGCCAGTCAGTCAAGCAGTCAGTCATTTAGTCTCAGTCAGTCAGTCAGTCCAGTTCAGTCTCAGTCAGTCAGGCAGTCAGTTAGTCAGTCTCGGTCAGTCAGTCAGTCTCGGTCAATCAGTGAGTCAGTCAGTAAATCAGTATCAGTCAGTCAGTCAGTATCAGTTAGTCATTCAGTCAGTCTGTCAGTCAGGCAGTCTCAGTCAGGCAGTAAGGCTCCGACCGACAGAACTCCGATAGCTAATGGCTAGACCGTTGGTCTTCCAATCGAATGGCCTGGGTTCGAGTCCCAGCCGGAACGAATATCTTCAATGTATATATTTCTTTTCCAATTTGAAAATTCTCTTTTTTTTTCAATTTTTTTCTTTTGCAAATATTGATTATTTATGTAATGAAGAAAATTCTGAGTCAGTTTAATTTTTCGAAACGCAGAATTCAAAGTGTTTAGATAAATAATTACCAAGGTGCATTTTTTGATTTTATTATATTTAAAACTCCGTCCGTCAGAGCTCTGCTAGACTAATGGCCAGAGTGGTGGGTTTCCAAGCGAGTGGCCCTGGGTTCGAGTCCCAGCCTTTGCGAAAATCTTCAATTTATATTTTTAGTTTCTAATTTGAAAATTCTTCTTCTTTTTTTTTTTTAATTTTTCTCTTTTGCGAATATTGATTATTTATGTAGGGAGAAAAATTCTGAGTGAGTTTAATTATTTGACCTGTAGATTTCAAAGTGTTTGAATCAATAATTAAAAAGGTGCGATTTTTGTTTTTATTATATTTAAGACTACAATCGACAGAGCTCCGATAGCCTAATGGCGAGACCGTTGGGTTCCAAGCGCGTGGTACTGGGTTCGAGTCCCGGCCGGAACGAAAATCTTCAATGTATATATTTCTTTTCTAATTTGAAAATTCTTTTTTTTTTCATTTTCTTTCTTTTGCAAATATCGATTATTTATGTACGGAAGAAAATTCTGAGTCAGTTTAATCATTCGACCTTTAGATTTCAAAGATTTTAGATCAATAATTACCAAGGTGCATTTTTTGATTTTATTATATTTAAAACTCCGACCGTTAGAGCTCTGCTAGACTAATGGCTAGAGTGGTGGGCTTCCAAGCGAGTGGCCCTGGGTTCGAGTCCCAGCCGGAACGAATATCTTCAATGTATATATTTCTTTTCGAGTTTTATTTTTTTTTTTCAATTTCTTTTGCGAATATTGATTATTTATGTAGGGGGAAAAATTCTGAGTCAGTTTAATAATTTGACCTGTAGATTTCAAAGTGTTTGAATCAATAATTAAAAAGGTGCATTTTTTTTTATTATATTTAAGACTTCAAACGACAGAGCTCCGATAGCCTAATGGCTAGACCGTTGGGTTCCAAGCGCGTGGTACTGGGTTCGAGTCCCGGCCGGGACGAAAATCTTCAATGTATATATTTCTCTTCTAATTTGAAGATTCTTTTTTTTTCAATTTCTTTCTTTTGCAAATATGGATTATTTATGTACGGAAGAAAATTCTGAGTCAGTTTAACCATTCGACCTTTAGATTTCAAAGATTTTAGATCAATAATTACTAAGGTGCATTTTTTGTTTTTATTATAATTAAGACACCGACCAACAGAGATCCGATAGTATATTGGCGAGAGCGTTGGGCTTCCATGCGTGTCGCCCTGGGTTCAAATCCCAGCCGGAAAGGAAATCTTAAATGCAAATATTTTTTTCTAATTTTATAATTCTTTTTTTTTTTCCCCCTTTTGCGAAGTCAGTCAGTCAGTCTGACAGTCAATCAGTCAAGCACTCAGTCATTCAGTCTCAATCAGTCAGTCCAGTCAGTCAGTCACTCAGTCAGTCAGTCATTCAGTCAGTCAGTCAGTCAGGCAGTCAGTCAGTCAGTCAGTCGGTCAGTCCTGTGCAGTCAGTTAGTCACTAAAGCAGTCAGTCAATCTCAGTCAGTCAGTCAGTCAGTCAGTCCAGTCCAGTCTCAGTCAGTCAGTCAGTCAGTCTCGGTCAGTCAGTCAGTCAGTCATTCAGTCAGTCAGTCAGTCAGGCAGTCAGTCAGTCGGTCAGCCTTATTCAGTCAGTCTGTCAGTCATCCTTATTCAGTCAGGCTGTCAGTCAGTCAAGCAGTCAGTCAGGTAGTCAAGCAGTCAGTCAGTCAGTCAGTCAGTCCAGTCTCAGTCAGTCATGCTCGGTCAGTCAGTCAGTCTGTCTCGGTCAGTCAGTGAGTCAGTCAGTCAGTCCAGTCAGTCAGTATCAGTCAGTCAGTGAGTCAGTCTGTCAGTCAGGCAGTCTCAGTCAGGCAGTAAGACTCCGCTCGACAGAACTCCGATAGCCTAATGGCTAGACCGCTGGTCTTCCAAGCGAGTGGCCTGGGTTCGAGTCCCAGCCGGAGCGAATATCTTCAATGTATATATTTCTTTTCTAATTTGAAAATTCTTTTTTTTTTTTTCAATTTCTTTCCTTTGCAAATATTGATTATTTATGTAGGGAAGAAAATTCTGAGTCAGTTTAATTTTTCGACACGAAGATTTCAAAGTGTTTAAATAAACAATTACCAAGGTGCATTTTTTGATTTTATTATATTTAAAACTTCGACCGTCAGAGCTTTGCTAGGCTAATGGCTAGAGTGGTGGGCTTCCTAGCGAGTGGCCCTGGGTTCGAGTCCTAGCCTGCGAGAAAATCTTCAATTTATATTTTTAGTTTCTAATTTGAAAATTCTTCTTCTTTTTTTTTAATTTTTCTCTTTTGCGAAGATTGATTATTTATGTCGGGAGAAAAATTCTGATTTAGTTTAATTATTTGACCTGTAGATTTCAAAGTGTTTGAATCAATAATTAAAAAGGTGCATTTTTTGTTTTTATTATATTTAAGACTTCAATCGACAGATCTCCGATAGCCTAATGGCTAGACCGTTGGGTTCCAAGCGCGTGGTACTGGGTTCGAGTCCCGGCCGGAACGAAAATCTTCAATGTATATATTTCTCTTCTAATTTGAAGATTCTTTTTTTTTCAATTTCTTTCTTTTGCAAATATCGATTATTTATGTATGGAAGAAAATTCTGAGTCAGTTTAATCATTCGACCTTTAGATTTCAAAGATTTTAGATCAATAATTACCAAGGTGCATTTTTTTGTTTTTATTATAATTAAGACACCGACCAACCGAGATCCGATAGTATATTGGGGAGAGCGTTGGGCTTCCATGCGTGTCGCCCTGGGTTCAAATCCCAGCAGGAAAGGAAATCTTAAATGCAAATATTTTTTTCTAATTTGATAATTCATTTTTTTATTTTTCCCTTTTGCGAAGTCAGTCAGTCAGTCCGACAGTCAATCAGTCAAGCACTCAGTCATTCAGTCTCAGTCAGTCAGTCCAGTCAGTCAGTCACTCAGTCAGTTAGGCAGTCAGTCAGTCAGTCTCAGTCAGTCAGTTAGTCCTTCAGCCAGTCAGTCAAGCAGTCAGTCATTTAGTCTCAGTCAGTCAGTCATTCAGTCAGTCAGTCAGTCGGTCAGTCAGTCGGTCAGTCCTGTCCAGTCAGTTAGTCAGTAAAGCAGTCTTTCAGTCTCAGTCAGTCAGTCTCAGTCAGTCTCAGTCAGTCAGTCAGTCAGTCAGTCAGTCAGCCTTATTCAGTCAGTCTGTCAGTCAGCTTTATTCAGTCAGTCTGTCAGTCAGTCGGTCAGTCCTGTCCAGTCAGTTAGTCAGTCAAGCAGTCAGTCAGGCAGTCAAGCAGTCAGTCAGTCAGTGTCAGTCAGTCATTTAGTCATTCAGTCAGTCAGTGAAATAGTCTGTCAGACAGTCAAGCAGTCAGTCAGTCAGTCTCAGTCAGTCAGTTAGTTAGTCAGTCAGTCAGTCAGTCAGTCAGTCAGTCCAGTCTCAGTCAGTCAGGCAGTTAGTCAGTCAGTCTCGGTCAGTCAGTCAGTCTCGGTCAGTCAGTCTCGGTCAGTCAGTGAGTCAGTCAGTCAGTCAGTATCAGTCAGTCAGTGAGTCAGTCTGTCAGTCAGGCAGTCTCAGTCAGTCAGTTAGTCCTTCAGCCAGTCAGTCAAGCAGTCAGTCATTTAGTCTCAGTCAGTCAGTCATTCAGTCAGTCAGTCAGTCAGGCAGTCAGTCAGTCAGTCAGTCGGTCAGTCCTGTCCAGTCAGTTAGTCAGTCAAGCAGTCAGTCAGTCTCAGTCAGTCAGTCAGTCAGTCAGTCAGTCTCAGTCAGTCATTCAGTCAGTCTGTCAGTCAGGCAGTCTCAGTCGGGCAGTAAGACTCCGACCGACAGAACTCCGATAGCTAATGGCTAGACCGTTGGTCTTCCAAGCGAATGGCCTGGGTTCGAGTCCCAGCCGGAACGAATATCTTCAATGTATATATTTCTTTTCGAATTTGAAAATTCTTTTTTTTTCAATTTTTTTCTTTTGCAAATATTGATTATTTATGTAGGGAAGAAAATTCTGAGTCAGTTTAATTTTTCGAAACGCGAAAAAGTTTAGATAAATAATTACCAAGGTGCATTTTTTGATTTTATTATATTTAAAACTCCGACCGTTAGAGCTCTGCTAGACTAATGGCAAGAGTGGTGGGTTTCCAAGCGAGTGGTCATGGGTTTGAGTCCAAGCCTGCGCGAAAATCTTCAATTTATATTTTTAGTTTCTAATTTGAAAATTCTTCTTCTTTTTTTTTAATTTTTCTCTTTTGCGAATATTGATTATTTATGTCGGGAGAAAAATTCTGAGTCCGTTTAATTATTTGACCTGTAGATTTCAAAGTGTTTGAATCAATAATTAAAAAGGTGCATTTTTTGTTTTTATTATATTTAAGACTTCAATCGACAGAGCTCCGATAGCCTAATGGCTAGACCGTTGGGTTCCAAGCGCGTGCTACTGGGTTCGAGTCCCGGCCGGAACGAGAATCTTCAATGTATATATTTCTCTTCTAGTTTGAAGATTCTTTTTTTTTCTTTCAATTTCTTTCTTTTGCAAATATCGATTATTTATGTACGGAAGAAAATTCTGAGTCAGTTTAATCATTCCGACCTTTAGATTTCAAAGATTTTAGATCAATAATTACCAAGGTGCATTTTTTGTTTTTATTATAATCAAGACACCGATCAACAGAGATCCGATAGTATATTGGCAAGAGCGTTGGGCTTCCATGCGTGTCACCCTGGGTTCAAATCCCAGCCGGAAAGGAAATCTTAAATGCAAATATTTTTTTCTAATTTGATAATTCTTTTTTTTTTATTTTTCCCTTTTGCGAAGTCAGTCAGTCAGTCTCACAGTCAATCAGTCAAGCACTCAGTCATTCAGTCTCAGTCAGTCAGTCCAGTCAGTCAGTCACTCAGTCAGTCAGTCTCAGTCAGTCAGTTAGTCCTTCAGCCAGTCAGTCAAGCAGTCAGTCATTTAGTCTCAGTCAGTCAGTCATTCAGTCAGTCAGTCAGTCAGGCAGTCAGTCAGTCAGTCAGTCGGTCAGTCCTGTGCAGTCAGTTAGTCACTAAAGCAGTCAGTCAGTCTCAGTCAGTCAGTCAGTCAGTCAGTCTCAGTCAGTCAGTCAGTCAGTCAGTCAGTCAGTCAGTCCAGTCCAGTCTCAGTCAGTCAGTCTCGGTCAGTCAGTCAGTCAGTCATTCAGTCAGGCAGTCAGTCAGTCGGTCAGCCTTATTCAGTCAGTCTGTCAGTCAGTCAGTCAGTCAGCCTTATTCAGTCAGTCTGTCAGTCATCCTTATTCAGTCAGTCTGTCAGTCAGTCAGTCGGTCAGTCCTGTACAGTCAGTTAGTCAGTCAAGCAGTCAGTCAGGTAGTCAAGCAGTCAGTCAGTCAGTGTCAGTCAGTCATTTAGTCATTCAGTCAGTCAGTGAAATAGTCAGTCAGACAGTCAAGCAGTCAGTCAGTCAGTCTCAGTCAATCAGTTAGTCAGTCAGTCAGTCAGTCAGTCAGTCAGTCCAGTCTCAGTCAGTCAGGCAGTATCAGTCAGGCAGTAAGACTCCGCTCGACAGAACTCCGATAGCCTAATGGCTAAACCGCTGGTCTTCCAAGCGAGAGGCCTGGGTTCGAGTCCCAGCCGGAGCGAATATCTTCAATGTATATATATCTTTTCTAATTTGAAAATTCTTTTTTTTTCAATTTCTTTCCTTTGCAAATATTTATTATTTATGTTGGGAAGAAAATTCTGAGTCAGTTTAATTTTTCGACACGAAGATTTCAAAGTGTTTAAATAAACAATTACCAAGGTGCATTTTTTGTTTTTATTATATTTAAAACTCCCACCGACAGAGCTCCCATAGACTAATGGCTAGAGTGTTAGGCTTCCAAGCGAGTGGCCCTGGGTTCCAGTCCCAGCCTGAACGAAAATCTTCAATATATACTTTTAGTTTCTAATTTGAAAATTCTTCTTTTTTTTTTTTTTTAATTTTTCTCTTTTGCGAATATTGATTATTTATGTAGGGAGAAAAATTCTGAGTCAGTTTAATTATTAGACCTGTAAATTTCAAAGTGTTTGAATCAATAATTACCAAGGTGCATTTTTTGTTTTTATTATATTTAAGACTTCCATCGACAGAGCTCCGATAGCCTAATGGCTAGACCGTTGGGTTCCAAGCGCGTGGTACTGGGTTCGAGTCAAGGCCGGAACGAAAATCTTCAATGTATATATTTCTTTTCTAATTTGAAAATTCTTTTTTTTTTTCATTTTCTTTCTTTTGCAAATATCGATTATTTATGTACGGAAGAAAATTCTGAGTCAGTTTAATCATTCGACCTTTAGATTTCAAAGATTTTAGATCAATAATTACCAAGGTGCATTTTTTGTTTTTATTATAATTAAGACACCGGCCATCCGAGATCCGGTGGCGAGAGCGTTGGGCTTCCATGCGTGTGGCCCTGGGTTCGAATCCCAGCCGGAAAGAAAATCTTAAATGCATGTATTTCTAATTTGATATTTTTTTTTTATTTTTCCTTTTGCGAAGTCAGTCAGTCAGTCCGACAGTCAATCAGTCAGTCTCTGTCAGCCAGTCAGTCTGTCAGTCGGTCAGTCCAGTCCAGTCTGTCAGTCAAGCAGTCAGTCTGTCAGTCACTTAAGCAGTCAATCAGTCATTTAGTCATTCAGTCACTCAGTCAGTTGGGCAGTCAGTCATTCAGTCTCAGTCAGTCAGTCAGTCAGTCAGTCCAGTCAGTCAGTCACTCAGTCAGTCAGGCAGTCAGTCAGTCATTCTCAGTCAGTCAGTTAGTCATTCAGTCAGTCAGTCAAGCAATTTAGTCACTTAGTCTCAGTCAGCTAGTCATTCAATCAGTCAGTCAGTCAGGCAGTCAGTCAGTCACTCAGCCTCATTCATTCATTCTGTCAGTCAGTCAGTCAGTTAGTCATTCAGTCAGTCAGTCTCAGTCAGTCAGTCTGTCAGTCGGTCAGTCCAGACCAGTCAGTCAGTCAAGCAGTCAGTCAGGCAGTCACGCAGTCTCAGTCAGGCAGTAAGACTCCGCTCGACAGAACTCCGATAGCCTAATGGCTAGACCGCTGGTCTTCCAAGCGAGAGGCCTGGGTTCGAGTCCCAGCCGGAGCGAATATCTTCAATGTATATATTTCTTTTCTATTTTGAAAATTCTTTTTTTTTTTCAATTTCTTTCCTTTGCAAATATTGATTATTTATGTAGGGAAGAAAATTCTGAGTAAGTTTAATTTTTCGACACGAAGATTTCAAAGTGTTTAAATAAACAATTACCAAGGTGCATTTTTGATTTTATTATATTTAAAACTTCGACCGTCAGAGCTTTGCTAGACTAATGGCTAGAGTGGTGGGCTTCCTAACGAGTGGCCCTGGGTTCGAGTCCTAGCCTGCGAGAAAATCTTTAATTTATATTTTTAGTTTCTAATTTGAAAATTCTTCTTCTTTTTTTTTAATTTTTCTCTTTTGCGAAGATTGATTATTTATGTCGGGAGAAAAATTCTGATTTAGTTTAATTATTTGACCTGTAGATTTCAATGTGTTTGAATCAATAATTAAAAAGGTGCATTTTTTGTTTTTATTATATTTAAGACTTCAATCGACAGATCTCCAATAGCCTAATGGCTAGACCGTTGAGTTCCAAGCGCGTGGTACTGGGTTCGAATCCCGGCCGGAACGAAAATCTTCAATGTATATATTTCTCTTCTAATTTGAAGATTCTTTTTTTTCAATTTATTTCTTTTGCAAATATCGATTATTTATGTACGGAAGAAAATTCTGAGTCAGTTTAATCATTCGACCTTTAGATTTCAAAGATTTTAGATCAATAATTACCAAGGTGCATTTTTTGTTTTTATTATAATTAAGACACCGACCAACCGAGATCCGATAGTATATTGGGGAGAGCGTTGGGCTTCCATGCGTGTCGCCCTGGGTTCAAATCCCAGCAGGAAAGGAAATCTTAAATGCGAATATTTTTCTCTAATTTGATAATTCTTTTTTTTTTTTTTTCCCTTTTGCGAAGTCAGTCAGTCAGTCCGACAGTCAATCAGTCAAGCACTCAGTCATTCAGTCTCAGTCAGTCAGTCCAGTCAGTCAGTCACTCAGTCAGTTAGGCAGTCAGTCAGTCAGTCTCAGTCAGTCAGTTAGTCCTTCTGCCAGTCAGTCAAGCAGTCAGTCATTTAGTCTCAGTCAGTCAGTCATTCAGTCAGTCAGTCAGTCGGTCAGTCAGTCGGTCAGTCCTGTCCAGTCAGTTAGTCAGTAAAGCAGTCAGTCAGTCTCAGTCAGTCAGTCTCAGTCAGTCTCAGTCAGTCAGTCAGTCAGCCTTATTCAGTCAGTCTGTCAGTCAGCTTTATTCAGTCAGTCTGTCAGTCAGTCGGTCAGTCCTGTCCAGTCAGTTAGTCAGTCAAGCAGTCAGTCAAGCAGTCAAGCAGTCGGTCAGTCAGTGTCAGTCAGTCATTTAATCATTCAGTCAGTCAGTGAAATAGTCAGTCAGACAGTCAAGCAGTCAGTCAGTCAGTCTCAGTCAGTCAGTTAGTCAGTCAGTCAGTCAGTCAGTCAGTCAGTCCAGTCTCAGTCAGTCAGGCAGTTAGTCAGTCAGTCTCGGTCAGTCAGTGAGTCAGTCAGTCAGTCTCGGTCAGTCAGTGAGTCAGTCAGTCAGTCAGTATCAGTCAGTCAGTGAGTCAGTCTGTCAGTCAGGCAGTCTCAGTCAGGCAGTAAGACTCCGCTCGACAGAACTCCGATAGCCTAATGGCTAGACCGCTGGTCTTCCAAGCGAGTGGCCTGGGTTCGAGTCACAGCCGAAACGAATATCTTCAGTGTATATATTTCTTTTCTAATTTGAAAATTCTTTTTTTTTTCAATTTCTTTCCTTTGCAAATATTGATTATTTATGTAGGGAAGAAAATTCTGAGTCAATTTAATTTTTCGACCGGCAGATTTCAAAGTGTTTAAATAAATAATTACCAAGGTGCATTTTTGTTTTAATATATTTAAAACTCCAACCGACAGAGCTCCGATAGACTAATGGTTAGAGTGTTGGGCTTCCAAGCGAGTGGCCCTGGGTTCGAGTCCCAGCTTGAACGAAAATCTTCAATGTATATTTTTAGTTTCGAATTTGAAAATTCTTTTTTTTTTCAATTTTTTTTCTTTTGGAAATATTGATTATTTATGTAGGGAAGAAAATTCTGAGTCAGTTTAATTTTTCGAAACGCAGAATTCAAAGTGTTTAGATAAATAATTACCAAGGTGCATTTTTTGATTTTATTATTTTTAGTTTCGTCAGTCATTTAGTCTGTCAGTCAGTCAGTCAGTCCAGTCTCAGTCAGTCAGGCAGTTAGTCAGTCAGTCTCGCTCGACAGAACTCCGATAGCCTAATGGCTAGACCGCTGGTCTTCCAATCGAGAGGCCTGGGTTCGAGTCCCAGCCGGAGCGAATATCTTCAATGTATATATTTCTTTTCTAATTTGAAAATTCTTTTTTTTTTCTATTTCTTTCCTTTGCAAATATTGATTATTTATGTAGGGAAGAAAATTCTGAGTCAGTTTAATTTTTCGACACGAAGATTTCAAAGTGTTTAAATAAACAATTTCCAAGGTGCATTTTTTGTTTTTATTATATTTAAAACTCCCACCGACAGAGCTCCCGTAGACTAATGGCTAGAGTGTTAGGCTTCCAAGCGAGTGGCCCTGGGTTCGAGTCCCAGTCTGAACGAAACTTTTAGTTTCTAATTTGAAAATTCTTCTTTTTTTTTTAATTTTTCTCTTTTGCGAATATTGATTATTTATGTAGGGAGACAAATTTTGAGTCAGTTTAATTATTAGACCTGTAAATTTCAAAGTGTTTGAATCAATAATTACCAAGGTGCATTTTTTGTTTTTATTATATTTAAGACTTCCATCGACAGAGCTCCGATAGCCTAATGGCTAGACCGTTGGGTTCCAAGCGCGTGGTACTGGGTTCAAGTCAAGGCCGGAACGAAAATCTTCAATGTATATATTTCTTTTCTAATTTGAAAATTTTTTTTTTTTTTTCATTTTCTTTCTTTTGCAAATATCGATTATTTATGTACGGAAGAAAATTCTGAGTCAGTTTAATCATTCGACCTTTAGATTTCAAAGATTTTAGATCAATAATTACCAAGGTGCATTTTTTGTTTTTATTATAATTAAGACACCGGCCATCCGAGATCCGGTGGCGAGAGCGTTGGGCTTCCATGCGTGTGGCCCTGGGTTCGAATCCCAGCCGGAAAGAAAATCTTAAATACATGTATTTTTTTCTAATTTGATAATTTTTTTTTTTATTTTTCCCTTTTGCGAAGTCATTCAGTCACTCAGTCAGTTGGGCAGTCAGTCATTCCGTCTCAGTCAGTCAGTCAGTCAGTCCAGTCAGTCAGTCACTCAGTCAGTCAGGCAGTCAGTCAGTCAGTCTCAGTCAGTCAGTTAGTCATTCAGTCAGTCAGTCAAGCAATTTAGTCACTTAGTCTCAGTCAGCTAGTCATTCAATCAGTCAGTCAGTCAGGCAGTCAGTCAGTCACTCAGCCTCATTCAGTCATTCTGTCAGTCAGTCAGTCAGTTAGTCATTCAGTCAGTCAGTCTCAGTCAGTCAGTCAGTCTGTCAGTCGGTCAGTCCAGACCAGTCAGTCAGTCAAGCAGTCAGTCATTCAGTCTCAGTCAGACGGTCAGTCAGTCCAATCAGTCAGTCACTCAGTCAGTTAGGCAGTCAGTCAGTCAGTCTCAGTCAGTCAGTTAGTCATTCAGCCAGTCAGTCAAGCAGTCAGTCATTTAGTCTCAGTCAGTCAGTCAGTCAGTCCAGTCCAGTCTCAGTCAGTCAGGCAGTCAGTCAGTCAGTCTCGGTCAGTCAGTCAGTCTCGGTCAGTCAGTCAGTCTCGGTCAGTCAGTGAGTCAGTCAGTCAATCAGTATCAGTCAGTCAGTCAGTATCAGTTAGTCAGTCAGTCAGTATCAGTTAGTCATTCAGTCAGTCTGTCAGTCAGGCAGTCTCAGTCAGTCAGTCAGTCAGTCTCAGTCAGTCAGTCAGTCTCAGTCAGTCATTCAGTCAGTCTGTCAGTCAGGCAGTCTAAGTCGGACAGTAAGACTCCGACCGACAGAACTCCGATAGCTAATGGCTAGACCGTTGGTCTTCCAAGCGAATGGCCTGGGTTCGAGTCCCAGCCGGAACGAATATCTTCAATGTATATATTTCTTTTCTAATTTGAAGATTCTTTTTTTTCCAATTTCTTTCTTTTGCAAATATCGATTATTTATTTACGGAAGAAAATTCTGAGTCAGTTTAATCATTCGACCTTTAGATTTCAAAGATTTTAGATCAATAATTACCAAGGTGCATTTTTTGTTTTTAATATAATTAAGACACCGCCCAACGGAGATCCGATAGTATATTGGCGAGAGCGTTGGGCTTCCATGCGTGTCGCCCTGGGTTCAAATCCCAGCCGGAAAGGAAAACTTAAATGCAAATATTTTTTTCTAATTTGATAATTCTTTTTTTTTTATTTTTCCCTTTTGCGAAGTCAGTCAGTCAATCCGACAGTCAATCAGTCAAGCACTCAGTCATTCAGTCTCAGTCAGTCAGTCCAGTCAGTCAGTCACTCAGTCAGTTAGGCAGTCAGTCAGTCTCAGTCAGTCAGTTAGTCCTTCAGCCATTCAGTAAAGCAGTCAGTCATTTAGTCTCAGTCAGTCAGTCATTCAGTCAGTCAGTCAGTCAGGCAGTCAGTCAGTCAGTCAGTCGGTCAGTCCTGTCCAGTCAGTTAGTCAGTCAAGCAGTCAGTCAGTCTCAGTCTGTCAGTCAGTCAGTCAGTCTCAGTCAGTCAGTCAGTCTGTCCAGTCCAGTCTCAATCAGTCAGTCAGTCAGTCTCGGTCAGTCAGTCAGTCAGTCATTCAGTCATTCAGTCCGTCAGTCAGGCAGTCAGTCAGTCAGTCAGCCTTATTCAGTCAGTCATTCAGTCATTCAGTCAGTCAGTCAGGCAGTCAGGCAGTCAGTCAGCCTTATTCAGTCAGTCTGTCAGTCAGTCAGTCAGCCTTATTCAGTCAGTCAGTCAGTCAGCCTTATTCAGTCAGTCTGTCAGTAAAGCACTCAGTCAGTCAGTGTCAGTCAGTCATTTAGTCATTCAGTCAGTCAGTGAAATTGTCAGTCAGACAGTCAAGCAGTCAGTCAGTCAGTCTCAGTCAGTCAGTCAGTCAGTCAGTCAGTCCAGTCTCAGTCAGTCAGGCAGTTAGTCAGTCAGTCTCGGTCAGTCAGTGAGTCAGTCAGTCAGTCTCGGTAAGCCAGTGAGTCAGTCAGTCAGTCAGTATCAGTCAGTCAGTGAGTCAGTCCGTCAGTCAGGCAGTCTCAGTCAGGCAGTAAGACTCCGCTCGACAGAACTCCGATACCCTAATGGCTAGACCGATGGTCTTCCAAGCGAGTGGCCTGGGTTCGAGTCCCAGCCGGAGCGAATATCTTCAATGTATATATTTCTTTTCTAATTTGAAAATTCTTTTTTTTTTCCAGTTTCTTTCTTTTGCAAATATTGATTATTTATGTAGGGAAGAAAATTCTGAGTCAGTTTAATTTTTCGACCCGAAGATTTCAAAGTGTTTAAATAAACAATTACCAAGGTGCATTTTTTGTTTTTATTATATTTAAAACTCCCACCAACATAGCTCCCATAGACTAATGGCTAGAGTGTTAGGCTTCCAAGCGAGTGGCCCTGGGCTCGAGTCCCAGCCTGAACGAAAAACTTCAATGTATACTTTTAGTTTCTAATTTGAAAGTTCTTCTTCTTTTTTTTTTTCATAATTTTTCTCTTTTGCGAATATTGATTATTTATGTAGGGAGAAAAATTCTGAGTCAGTTTAATTATTCGACCTGTAAATTTCAAAGTGTTTGAATCAATAATTTCCAAGGTGCATTTTTTGTTTTTATTATATTCAAGACTTCCATCGCCAGAGCTCCGGTAGCCTAATGGCTAGACCGTTCGGTTCCAAGCGCGTGGTACTGGGTTCGAGTCCCGGCCGGAACGAAAATTTTCAATGTATATATTTCTTTTCTAATTTGAAAATTCTTTTTTTTTTCATTTTCTTTCTTTTGCAAATATCGATTATTTATGTACGGAAGAAAATTCTGAGTCAGTTTAATTATTCGACCTGTAGATTTCAAAGATTTTAGATCAATAATTACCAAGGTGCATTTTTTGTTTTTATTATAATTAAGATACCGGCCAACCGAGATCCCATAGTCCATTGGCGAGAGCGTTGGGCTTCCATGCGTGTGGCCCTGGGTTCGAATCCCAGCCGGAAAGAAAATTTTAAATGCATATATTTTTTTCTAATTTGATAATTTTTTTTTTATTTTTCCCTTTTGCGAAATCAGTCAGTCAGTCCGACAGTCAATCAGTCAGTCTCTGTCAGTCAGTTAGTCTGTCAGTCGTTCAGTCCAGTCCAGTCAGTCAGTCAAGCAGTCAGTCAGTCAGTCACTTAAGCAGTGAATCAGTCAGTTAGTCATTCAGTCACTCAGTCAGTTAGGCAGTCAGTCATTCAGTCTCAGTCAGTCAGTCAGTCAGTCCAGTCAGTCAGTCACTCAGTCGGGCAGTCAGTCAGTCACTCAGCCTCATTCAGTCAGTCTGTCAGTCAGTCAGTCAGTTAGTCATTCAGTCAGTCAGTCTCAGTCAGTCAGTCAGTCTGTCAGTCGGTCAGTCCAGACCAGTCAGTCAGTCAAGCAGTCAGTCATTCAGTCTCAGTCAGACAGTCAGTCAGTCCAATCAGTCAGCCACTCAGTCAGTTAGGCAGTCAGTCCAGTCCAGTCTCAGTCAGTCAGGCAGTCAGTCAGTCAGTCTCAGTCAGTCAGTCAGTCTCGGTCAGTCAGTGAGTCAGTCAGTCAATCAGTATCAGTCAGTCAGTCAGTATCAGTCAGTCAGTCAGTATCAGTCAGTCATTCAGTCAGTCTGTCAGTCAGGCAGTCTCAGTCAGGCAGTAAGACTCCGAACGACAGAACTCCGATAGCTAATGGCTAGACCGCTGGTCTTCCAAGCGAGTGGCCTGGGTTCGAGTCCCAGCCGGAGCGAATATCTTCAATGTATATATTTCTTTTCTAATTTGAAAATTCTTTTTTTTTCAATTTCTTTCCTTTGCAAATATTGATTATTTATGTAGGGAAGAAAATTCTGAGTCAGTTTAATTTTTCTACCGGCAGATTTCGAAGTGTTTAAATAAATAATTACCAAGGTGCATTTTTGTTTTTATTATATTTAAAACTCTGACCGACAGAGCTCCGATAGACTAATGCTTAGAGTGTTGGGCTTCCAAGCGAGTGGCCCTGGGTTCGAGTTCCAGCCTGAACGAAAATCTTCAATGTATATTTTTACTTTCTAATTTGAAAATTCTTCTTCTTTTTTTTTAATTTTTCTTTTTTACAAGTATTGATTATTTATGTAGGGAAGAAAATTCTGAGTCAGTTTAATTTTTCGACCGGCAGATTTCGAAGTGTTTAAATAAATAATTACCAAGGTGCAATTTTTGTTTTTATTATATTTAAAACGCCAACCGACAGAGCTCCGATAGCCTAATGGCTAGACCGTTGCTCTTCCAAGCGAGTGGCCTGGGTTCGACTCCACGCCGGAACGAATACCTTCGATGTATATATTTCTTTTCTAATTTGAAAATTCTTCTTTTTTTCAATTTCTTTCTTTTGCAAACATTGATTATTTATGTAGGGAAGAAAATTCTGAGTCAGTTTAATTTTTCGACCCGAAGATTTCAAAGTGTTTAACACTAGAAAGACGGAAGCGGTCATTTTGACCGCAAACGATTTTCAAATGCTCATATTTGCTGCGTTTAATTTTCAAACTCTTTTTCCTTCATTGACTTTTCCTAACTATTTATTAAGATTTTACAACAGTATTTTTTTTCCTTTTAGGATTATTATTATAGTCGCTATAAATGTTTATACCTAGAAAGACTGACTACGGTCATTTTGACCGCTAAGTGAACCTTTCTTTATGCATCCGTTTTCTTCTTTTTTCACTTATCAGTTGTGTGTACTATGGACTATTGTTAGTTGTCAGGGTGAGTAAAGTTCTTTTGAGCTTGAGTAGTACCTGTTGGTCAGGTTTAATTCTTTGAACTGTTAGGAAAATGCGAAACACCTGCTGGTTGCATGGTTTCAGTTTTCTGCTATCTGCACAGGGGGCAAAGTTGGGAAAGGTAAGTTTGAAAAGCATGTGACTGGACACGTGAAATTACTTTGGGTCTAAAAAGAAGTAAATATAAACAGGTAAATTACAAAAATGTTTGCTGGAATTGTTTTGTGTACCAAAACATGTGCTTTGCTTGAAGCATTGACGTTTATTTTCTTCGGTGATAATGAAATGCTCAGTCACATAATTATCTTCATGATGTCGAGATGAACCGTTGACAGGCAAAACTTATAGGAACTCCTGAAACTGTTGCAGATTTATATCGAAAACAGATTATGGTTTGAATGAACAGTCTGACTTATCTGAAGAGAAATATATTTCTAGCGATGAGAATAGTTTGCTTTCATGAGATTATTGCGAATATTTTTCGGAGTCTAGATTTGCAGAAAAGGATTGTTCTTCTGAGTTAGAATGAGAAGAAACCTCGCTAATAAAAACTGATGCTCAAAATTTAAAAAGTAGTGAAAGAAAGAGTGAAAAGGGTCCGACGCCGAAAAAAAGGAGAAAATTTCAAAGACAGAACTCCTATTTCTTCAATTTCCGCCAAGTCATCCCCACTGATCAATTTTGCTGCACATAAATAAGTAAGTACCTCAGGAAAAAGATTAAAATAGTGTGAAATTAAATTATGCGGAACTAAAACTACGAGCATTTGTTCTATCTTCCAAACAAAAAACTGTTAATGACTAATATACAGGTGTCGTGATAACATAAGTATTTCGAAATACTGTAAAAGATAGTAATGTACGGTATCTTGCGATATTAAGATAATTTTTAAATCAAACACATGCATGGTTGATTATAGTACTTGTTAGTTATTACATGCTAAGAAAATTTCCTCTTTTTTGTACAAATTTCCTCTTTCTCAATACCAATTGTGTAAAGCATGTGCTTATTTGCAGACTATATTAGGATTAAATTGTTAAATTAAACTTTGATATTATGAAACAAATCTTTTCTATGGCTGAAAATCCCAAAAGGAGGAAATTTTTATTATTTTAAGTATGGCGGTCAAAGTGACCGCTGCTCGTCTTTCTAGGTATACGCAAAACGCCGTCTTTCTAGTGTTAAATAAACAATTACCAAGGTGAATTTTTTGTTTTTATTATATTTAAGACTTCCATCGACAGAGCTCCGATAGCCTAATGGCTAGACTATTGGGTTCCAAGCGCGTGGTACTGGGTTCGAGTCCCTTTCGCAACGAAAATCATCAATGTGTATATTTCTTTTCTAATTTGAAAATTGTTTTTTTTTTTTTCATTTTCTTTCTTTTGCAAATATTGATTATTTATATACGGAAGAAAATTCTGAGTCAGTTTAATTATTCGACCTGTAGATTTCAAAGATTTTAGATCAATAATTACCAAGGTGCATTTTTTGTTTTTATTATAATTAAGACACCTGCGAACCGAAATCCGATAGTCCATTGGCGAGAGCGTTTGGCTTCCAAGCGTGTGGCCGTGGGTTCGAATCCCAGCCGGAAAGGAAATCTTACATGCAACTATTTTTTTCTAATTTGATAATTCTTTTTTTTTTTATTTTTCCCTTTTGCGAAGTCAGTCAGTCAGTCCGACAGTCATTCAGTCAGTCTCGGTCAGTCAGTCAGTCTGTCAGTCGGTCAGTCCAGTCCAGTCAGTCAGTCAAGCAGTCAGTCATTCAGTCACTCAAGCAGTCAGTCAGTTTTTTAGTAATTCAGTCACTCAGTCAGTTTTTTAGTAATTCAGTCACTCAGTCAGTTATGCAGTTAATCATTCAGTCTCAGTCAGTCAGTCCAGTCAGTCAGTCACTCAGTCAGTTAGGCAGTCAGTCAGTTAGTCATTCAGCCACTAAGTCAAGCAGTCAGTCAGTCAGTCTCAGTCTGTCAGTTAGACATTCAGTCAATCAGTCAGTCAGTCAGTCAGTCTCGGTCAGTCAGTGAGTCAGTCATTCAGTCAGTATCAGTCAGTCAGTCAGTATCAGTCAGTCAGTCAGTATCAGTCAGTCATTCATTCAGTCTGTCAGTCAGGCAGTCTCAGTCAGGCAGTAAGACTCCGACCGACAGAACTCCGATAGCCTAATGGCTAGACCGTTGGTCTTCCAAGCGAGTGGCCTGGGATCGAGTCCCAGCCGGAACGAATATCCTCAATGTATATATTTCTTTTCTAATTTGAAAATTCTTTTTTTTTTCAGTTTCTTTCTTTTGCAAATATTGATTATTTATGTAGGGAAGAAAATTCTGAGTCAGTTTAATTTTTCGAAACGCAGAATTCAAAGTGTTTAGATAAATAATTACCAAGGTGCATTTTTTGATTTTATTATATTTAAAACTCCGACCGTCAGAGCTCTGTTAGACTAATGGCTAGAGTGGTGGGCTTCCAAGCGAGTGGCCCTGGGTTCGAGTCCCAGCCTGAGATAAAATCTTCAATTTATATTGTTAGTTTCTAATTTGAAAATACTTCTTCTTTTTTTTTAATTTTTCTCTTTTTCGAATATTGATTATTTATGTAGGGAGAAAAATTCTGAGTCAGTTTAATTATTCGAACTGTAGATTTCAAAGTGTTTGAATCAATAATTAAAAAGGTGCATTTTTTGTTTTTATTATATTTAAGACTTCGAGCGACAGAGCTCCGATAGCCTAATGGCTAGACCGTTGGGTTCCAAGCGCGTGGTACTGGGGTCGAGTCCCGGCCGGAACGAAAATCTTCAATGTATATATTTCTTTTCTAATTTGAAGATTCTTTTTTTTTTTCATTTTCTTTCTTTTGCAAATACCGATTATTTATGTGCGGAAGAAAATTCTGAGTCAGTTTAATCTTTCGACCTTTAGATTTCAAAGATTTTAGATCAATAATTACCAAGGTGCATTTTTTGTTTTTATTATAACTAAGACACCGACCAACAGAGATCCGATAGTATATTGGCGAGAGCGTTGGGCTTCCATGCGTGTCGCCCTGGGTTCAAGTCCTAGCCGGAAAGGAAATCTTAAATGCAAATATTTTTTTCTAATTTGATAATTCTTTTTTTTTTTATTTTTCCCTTTTGCGAAGTCAGTCAGTCAGTCCGACAGTCAATCAGTCAAGCACTCAGTCATTCAGTCTCAGTCAGTCAGTCCAGTCACTCAGTCACTCAGTCAGTTAGGCAGTCAGTCAGTCCGACAGTCAATCAGTCAAGCACTCAGTCATTCAGTGTCAGGCAGTCAGTCCAGTCAGTCAGTCAGTCAGTCAGGCAGTCAGTCAGTCGGTCAGTCGGTCAGTCCTGTCCAGTCAGTTAGTCAGTCAAGCAGTCAGTCAGTCTCAGTCAGTCCAGTCCAGTCTCAGTCAGTCTCAAGCAGTCAGTCAGTCTCAGTCAGTCCAGTCCAGTCTCAGTCAGTCAGTCCAGTCCAGCCTCAGTCAGTCAGTTAGTCAGTCTCGGTCAGTCAGTCAGTCAGTCATTCAGTCAGTCAGTCAGTCAGGCAGTCAGTCAGTCAGTCAGCCTTATTCAGTCAGTCTGTCAGTCAGTCAGTCAGTCAGCCTTATTCAGTCAGTCTGTCAGTCAGTCAGTCAGTCAGCCTTATTCAGTCAGTCTGTCAGTCAGTCAGTCGGTCAGTCCTGTCCAGTCAGTGTCAGTCAGTCATTTAGTCATTCAGTCAGTCAGTGAAATAGTCAGTCAGACAGTCAAGCAGTCAGTCAGTCAGTCCAGTCTCAGTCAGTCAGGCAGTTAGTCAGTCAGTCTCGGTCAGTCAGTGAGTCAGTCAGTCAGTCTCGGTCAGTCAGTGAGTCAGTCAGTCAGACAGTATTAGTCAGTCAGTGAGTCAGTCTGTCAGTCAGACAGTCTCAGTCAGGCAGTAAGACTCCGCGCGACAGAACTCCGATAGCCTAATGGCTAGACGGCTGGTCTTCCAAGCGAGTGGCCTGGGTTCGATTCCCAGCCGGAGCGAATATCTTCAATGTTTATATTTCTTTTCTAATTTGAAAAATTTTTTTTTTCAATTTCTTTCCTTTGCAAATATTGATTACTTATGTAGGGAAGAAAATTCTTAGTCAGTTTAATTTTTCGACCGGCAGATTTCAAAGTGTTTAAATAAATAATTACCAAGGTGCATTTTTGTTTTTATTATATTTAAAACCCCGACGACAGAGATCCGATAGACTAATGGTTAGAGTGTTGGGCTTCCAAGCGAGTGGCCCTGGGTTCGAGTCCCAGCCTGAACGAAAATCTTCAATGTATATTTTTAGTTTCTATTTTGAAAATTCTTCTTCTTTTTTTTTAATTTTTTCTCTTTTACAAGTATTGATTATTTATGTAGGAAAGAAAATTCTGAGTCAGTTTAATTTTTCGACCCGCAGATTTCAAAGTGTTTGAATCAATAATTACCAAGGTGCATTTTTTGTTTTTTTTATATTTAAGACTATATATTTCTTTTCTAATTTGAAAATTCTTTTGTTTTTCATTTTCTTTCTTTTGCAAATATCGATTATTTATGTACGGAATAAAATTCTGAGTCAGTTTAATTATTCGACCTGTAGATTTCAAAGATTTTAAATCAATAATTACCAAGATGCATGTTTTGTTTTTATTATAATTAAGACACCGGCCAACAGATATCCGATAGTCTATTGGCGAGAGCGTTGGGCTTCCAACGCGAGTTTTTTTGCGAAGTCAGTCAGTCAGTCTGACAGTCAATCAGTCAGTCTCGGTCAGTCAGTCAGTCTGTCAGTCGGTCAGTCCAGTCCAGTCAGTCAGTCAAGCAGTCAGTCAGTCAATCAGTCCAGTCAGTCAGTTACTCAGTCAGTTAGTCAGTCTCAGTCAGTCAGTTAGTCATTCAGTCAGTCAGTCAAGCAGTCAATCATTTAGTCTCAGTCAGTCAGTCATTCAGTCAGTCAGTCAGTCAGTCGGTCAGTCCTGCCCAGTCAGTCAGTTAGTCAGTCAAGCAGTCAGTCAGTCAATCTCAGTCAGTCAGTCAGTCAGTCAGTTCAGTCCAGTCTCAGTCAGTCATGCAGTCAGTCAGTCAGTCTCGGTCAGTCAGGGAGTCAGTCAGTCAGGCAGTATCAGTCAGTCAGTCAGTCAGTCTGTCAGTCAGGCAGTCTTAGTCAGGCTGTAAGACTCCGACCGACAGAACTCCGATAGCTAATGGCTAGACCTTTGGTCTTCCAAGCGAGTGGCCTGGGTTCGTGTCCTAGTCGGAACGAATATCTTCAATGTATATATTTCTTTTCTAATTTGAAAGTTCTTTTTTTTTTCAATTTCTTTCTTTTGCAAATATTGATTATTTATGTAGGGAAGAAAATTCTGAGTCAGTTTAATTTTTCGACCTGTAGATTTCAAAGATTTTATATCAATAATTACCAAGGAACATTTTTTGTTTTTTTTTATAATTAAGACACCGACCGACAGAGATCCGATAGTCTATTGGCGAGAGCGTTGGGCTTCCATGCGTGTGACCGTGGGCTCGAATCCCAGCAGGAAAGGAAATGTTAAATGCAATTATTTATTTCTAATTTGATAATTCTTTTTTTTTATTTTTCCCTTTTGCGAAATCAGTCAGTCAGTCCGACAGTCAATAAGTCAGTCTCAGTCAGCCAGTCAGTCTGTCAGTCGGTCAGTCCAGTCCAGTCAGTCAGTCAAGCAGTCAGTCAGTCAGTCACTTAAGCAGTGAATGAGTCAGTTAGTCATTCAGTCACTCAGTCAGTTAGGCAGTCAGTCATTCAGTCTCAGTCAGTCAGTCAGTCAGTCCAGTCAGTCAGTCACTCAGTCAGTCAGGCAGTCAGTCAGTCAAGCAATTTAGTCACTTAGTCTCAGTCAGTTAGTCACTCAGTCAGTCAGACAGTCGGGCAGTCAGTCAGTCACTCAGCCTCATTCAGTCAGTCTGTCAGTCAGTCAGTCAGTCATTCAGTCAGTCAGTCTCAGTCAGTCAGTCAGTCTGTCAGTCAGTCAGTCCAGACCAATCAGTCAGTCAAGCAGTCAGTCATTCAGTCTCAGTCAGACAGTCAGTCAGTCCAGTCCAGTCTCAGTCAGTCAGGCAGTCAGTCAGTCAGTCTCAGTCAATCAGTCAGTCATTCAGTCAGTCTGTCAGTCAGGCAGTCTCAGTCAGGCAGTAAGACAACGACCGACAGAACTCCGATAGCTAATGGCTAGACCGTTGGTCTTCCAAGCGAATGGCCTGGGTTCGAGTCCCAGCCGGAACGAATATCTTCAATGTATATATTTCTTTTCGAATTTGAAAATTCTTTTTTTTTTTCAATTTTTTTCTTTTGCAAATATTGATTATTTATGTAGGGTAGAAAATTCTGAGTCAGTTTAATTTTTCGAAACGCGAAAAAGTGTTTAGATAAATAATTACCAAGGTGCATTTTTTGATTTTATTATATTTAAAACTCCGACCGTTAGAGCTCTGCTAGACTAATGGCTAGAGTGGTGGGCTTCCAAGCGAGTGGTCCTGGGTTCGATTCCCAGCCGGGACGAATATCTTCAATGTATATCTTTCTTTTCGAATTTTATTTTATTTTTTTTTTTTTCAATTTCTTTTGCGAATATTGAATATTTATGTAGGGAGAAAAATTCTGAGTCAGTTTAATTATTTGACCTGTAGATTTCAAAGTGTTTGAATCAATTATTAAAAAGGTGCATTTTTTGTTTTTATTATATTTAAGACTTCAATCGACAGAGCTCCGATAGCCTAATGGCTGGACCATTGGGTTCCAAGCGCGTGGTACTGGGTTCGAGTCCCGGCCGGAACGAAAATCTTCAATGTATATATTTCTCTTCTAATTTGAAGATTCTTTTTTTTTCAATTTCTTTCTTTTCAAATATGGATTATTTATGTACGGAAGAAAATTCTGAGTCAGTTTAATCATTCGACCTTTAGATTTCAAAGATTTTAGATCAATAATTACTAAGGTGCATTTTTTGTTATTATTATAATTAAGACACCGACCAACAGAGATCCGATAGTATATTGGCGAGAGCGTTGGGCTTCCATGAGTGTCGCCCTGGGTTCAAATCCCTGCCGGAAAGGAAATCTTAAATGCAAATATTTTTTCTAATTTTATAATTCTTTTTTTTTATTTTTCCCTTTTGCGAAGTCAGTCAGTCAGTCTGACAGTCAATCAGTCAAGCACTGAGTCATTCAGTCTCAGTCAGTCAGTCCAGTCAGTCAGTCACTCAGTCAGTCAGTTAGTCCTTCAGCCAGTCAGTCAAGCAGTCAGTCATTTAGTCTCAGTCAGTCAGTCATTCAGTCAGTCAGTCAGTCAGGCAGTCAGTCAGTCAGTCAGTCGGTCAGTCCTGTGCAGTCAGTTAGTCACTAAAGCAGTCAGTCAGTCAGTCAGTCCAGTCCAGTCTCAGTCAGTCAGTCAGTCAGTCTCGGTCAGTCAGTCAGTCAGTCATTCAGTCAGTCAGTCAGTCAGGCAGTCAGTCAGTCGGTCAGCCTTATTCAGTCAGTCTGTCAGTCAGTCAGTCAGTCAGCCTTATTCAGTCAGTCTGTCAGTCATCCTTATTCAGTCAGTCTGTCAGTCAGTCAGTCGGTCAGTCCTGTCCAGTCAGTTAGTCAGTCAAGCAGTCAGTCAGGTAGTCAAGCAGTCAGTCAGTCAGTGTCAGTCAGTCATTTAGTCATTCAGTCAGTCAGTGAAATAGTCAGTCAGAGAGTCAAGCAGTCAGTCAGTCAGTCTCAGTCAGTAAGTTAGTCAGTCAGTCAGTCAGTCAGTCCAGTCTCAGTCAGTCAGGCAGTTAGTCAGTCAGTCTCGGTCAGTCAGTGAGTCAGTCAGTCAGTCTCGGTCAGTCAGTGAGTCAGTCAGTCAGTCCAGTCAGTCAGTATCAGTCAGTCAGTGAGTCAGTCTGTCAGTCAGGCAGTCTCAGTCAGGCAGTGAGACTCCGCTCGACAGAACTCCGATAGCCTAATGGCTAGACCGCTGGTCTTCCAAGCGAGTGTCCTGGGTTCGAGTCTTAGCCGGAGCGAATATCTTCAATGTATATATTTCTTTTCTAATTTGAAAATTCTTTTTTTTTTCAATTTCTTTCCTTTGCAAATATTGATTATTAATGTAGGGAAGAAAATTCTGAGTCAGTTTAATTTTTCGACACGAAGATTTCAAAGTGTTTAAATAAACAATTACCAAGGTGCATTTTTTGTTTTTATTATATTTAAAACTCCCACCGACAGAGCTCCCATAGACTAATGGCTAGAGTGTTAGGCTTCCAAGCGAGTGGCCCTGGGTTCGAGTCCCAGCCTGAACGAAAATCTTCAATGTATATATTTCTTTTCTAATTTGAAAATTCTTCAACTTTTTTTTTTTTTAATTTTTCCCTTTTGCGAATATTGATTATTTTTGTAGGGAGAAAAATTCTTAGTCAGTTTAATCATTCGACCTTTAGATTTCAAAGATTTTAGATCAATAATTACCAAGGTGCATTTTTTGTTTTTATTATAATTAAGACACCGGCCATCCGAGATCCGATAGTCCGGTGGCGAGAGCGTTGGGCTTCCATGCGTGTGGCCCTGGGTTCGAATCCCAGCCGGAAAGAAAATCTTAAATACATGTTTTTTTTTCTAATTTAATAATTTTTTTTTTATTTTTCCCTTTTGCGAAGTCAGTCAGTCAGTCTGACAGTCAATCAGTCAAGCACTCAGTCATTCAGTCTCAGTCAGTCAGTCCAGTCAGTCTGTCACTCAGTCAGTCAGTCTCAGTCAGTCAGTCAGTCAGTCTCGGTCAGTCAGTCAGTCAGCCTTACTCAGTCAGTCTGTCAGTCATCCTTATTCAGTCAGTCTGTCAGTCAGTCAGTCGGTCAGTCCTGTCCAGTCAGTTAGTCAGTCCAGCAGTCAGTCAGGTAGTCAAGCAGTCAGTCAGTCATTTAGTCATTCAGTCAGTCAGGGAAATAGTCAGTCAGACAGTCAAGCAGTCAGTCAGTCAGTCTCAGTCAGTCAGTTAGTCCGACAGTCAATCAGTCAGTCTCTGTCAGCCAGTCAGTCTGTCAGTCGGTCAGTCCAGTCCAGTCAGTCAGTCAAGCAGTCAGTCAGTCAGTCACTTAAGCAGTGAATGAGTCAGTTAGTCATTCAGTCACTCAGTCAGTTAGCCAGTCAGTCATTCAGTCTCAGTCAGTCAGTCAGTCAGTCCAGTCAGTCAGTCAGTCAGTCAGTCCAGTCAGTCAGTCACTCAGTCAGTCAGTCTCAGTCAGTCAGTTAGTCATTCAGTCAGTCAGTCAAGCAATTTAGTCACTTAGTCTCAGTCAGTTAGTCATTCAGTCAGTCAGTCAGTCAGTCGGGCAGTCAGTCAGTCGGGCAGCCTCATTCAGTCAGTCTGTCAGTCAGTCAGTCTGTTAGTCTTTCAGTCAGTCAGTCTCAGTCAGTCAGTCAGTCTGTCAGTCGGTCAGTCCAGACCAGTCAGTCAGTCAAGCAGTCAGTCATTCAGTCTCAGTCAGACAGTCAGTCAGTCCAATCAGTCAGTCACTCAGTCAGTTAGGCAGTCTGTCAGTCAGTTTCAGTCAGTCTCAGTCAGTCAGTTAGTCATTCAGCCAGTCAGTCAAGCAGTCAGTCATTTAGTCTCAGTCAGTCAGTCAGTCAATCCAGTCCAGTCTCAGTCAGTCAGGCAGTCAGTCAGTCAGTCTCAGTCAGTCAGTCAGTCTCGGTCAGTCAGTGAGTACGTCAGTCAATCAGTATCAGTCAGTCAGTCAGTATCAGCCAGTCAGTCAGTATCAGTCAGTCAGTCAGGCAGTCTCAGTCAGGCAGTAAGACTCCGACGGACAGAACTCCGATAGCTAATGGCTAGACCGTTGGTCTTCCAAGCGAATGGCCTGGGTTCGAGTCCCAGCCGGAACGAATATCTTCAATGTATATATTTCTTTTCGAATTTTGTTTTTTTTTTTCAATTTCTTTTGCGAATATTGATTATTTATGTAGGGAGAAAAATTCTGAGTCAGTTTAATAATTTGACCTGTAGATTTCAAAGTGTTTGAATCAATAATTAAAAAGGTGCATTTTTTTTATTATATTTAAGACTTCAATCGACAGAGCTCCGATAGCCGTTGGGTTCCAAGCGCGTGGTACTGGGTTCGAGTCCCGGCCGGAACGAAAATCTTCAATGTATATATTTCTCTTCTAATTTGAAGATTCTTTTTTTTTCAATTTCTTTCTTTTCAAATATGGATTATTTATGTACGGAAGAAAATTCTGAGTCAGTTTAATCATTCGACCTTTAGATTTCAAAGATTTTAGATCAATAATTACTAAGGTGCATTTTTTGTTTTTATTATAATTAAGACACCGACCAACAGAGATCCGATAGTATATTGGCGAGAGCGTTGGGCTTCCATGAGTGTCGCCCTGGGTTCAAATCCCTGCCGGAAAGGAAATCTTAAATGCAAATATTTTTTCTAATTTTATAATTCTTTTTTTTTATTTTTCCCTTTTGCGAAGTCAGTCAGTCAGTCTGACAGTCAATCAGTCAAGCACTGAGTCATTCAGTCTCAGTCAGTCAGTCCAGTCAGTCAGTCACTCAGTCAGTCAGTTAGTCCTTCAGCCAGTCAGTCAAGCAGTCAGTCATTTAGTCTCAGTCAGTCAGTCATTCAGTCAGTCAGTCAGTCAGGCAGTCAGTCAGTCAGTCAGTCGGTCAGTCCTGTGCAGTCAGTTAGTCACTAAAGCAGTCAGTCAGTCAGTCAGTCCAGTCCAGTCTCAGTCAGTCAGTCAGTCAGTCTCGGTCAGTCAGTCAGTCAGTCATTCAGTCAGTCAGTCAGTCAGGCAGTCAGTCAGTCGGTCAGCCTTATTCAGTCAGTCTGTCAGTCAGTCAGTCAGTCAGCCTTATTCAGTCAGTCTGTCAGTCATCCTTATTCAGTCAGTCTGTCAGTCAGTCAGTCGGTCAGTCCTGTCCAGTCAGTTAGTCAGTCAAGCAGTCAGTCAGGTAGTCAAGCAGTCAGTCAGTCAGTGTCAGTCAGTCATTTAGTCATTCAGTCAGTCAGTGAAATAGTCAGTCAGAGAGTCAAGCAGTCAGTCAGTCAGTCTCAGTCAGTAAGTTAGTCAGTCAGTCAGTCAGTCAGTCCAGTCTCAGTCAGTCAGGCAGTTAGTCAGTCAGTCTCGGTCAGTCAGTGAGTCAGTCAGTCAGTCTCGGTCAGTCAGTGAGTCAGTCAGTCAGTCCAGTCAGTCAGTATCAGTCAGTCAGTGAGTCAGTCTGTCAGTCAGGCAGTCTCAGTCAGGCAGTGAGACTCCGCTCGACAGAACTCCGATAGCCTAATGGCTAGACCGCTGGTCTTCCAAGCGAGTGGCCTGGGTTCGAGTCTTAGCCGGAGCGAATATCTTCAATGTATATATTTCTTTTCTAATTTGAAAATTCTTTTTTTTTTCAATTTCTTTCCTTTGCAAATATTGATTATTAATGTAGGGAAGAAAATTCTGAGTCAGTTTAATTTTTCGACACGAAGATTTCAAAGTGTTTAAATAAACAATTACCAAGGTGCATTTTTTGTTTTTATTATATTTAAAACTCCCACCGACAGAGCTCCCATAGACTAATGGCTAGAGTGTTAGGCTTCCAAGCGAGTGGCCCTGGGTTCGAGTCCCAGCCTGAACGAAAATCTTCAATGTATATATTTCTTTTCTAATTTGAAAATTCTTCAACTTTTTTTTTTTTTAATTTTTCCCTTTTGCGAATATTGATTATTTTTGTAGGGAGAAAAATTCTTAGTCAGTTTAATCATTCGACCTTTAGATTTCAAAGATTTTAGATCAATAATTACCAAGGTGCATTTTTTGTTTTTATTATAATTAAGACACCGGCCATCCGAGATCCGATAGTCCGGTGGCGAGAGCGTTGGGCTTCCATGCGTGTGGCCCTGGGTTCGAATCCCAGCCGGAAAGAAAATCTTAAATACATGTTTTTTTTTCTAATTTAATAATTTTTTTTTTATTTTTCCCTTTTGCGAAGTCAGTCAGTCAGTCTGACAGTCAATCAGTCAAGCACTCAGTCATTCAGTCTCAGTCAGTCAGTCCAGTCAGTCTGTCACTCAGTCAGTCAGTCTCAGTCAGTCAGTCAGTCAGTCTCGGTCAGTCAGTCAGTCAGCCTTACTCAGTCAGTCTGTCAGTCATCCTTATTCAGTCAGTCTGTCAGTCAGTCAGTCGGTCAGTCCTGTCCAGTCAGTTAGTCAGTCCAGCAGTCAGTCAGGTAGTCAAGCAGTCAGTCAGTCATTTAGTCATTCAGTCAGTCAGGGAAATAGTCAGTCAGACAGTCAAGCAGTCAGTCAGTCAGTCTCAGTCAGTCAGTTAGTCCGACAGTCAATCAGTCAGTCTCTGTCAGCCAGTCAGTCTGTCAGTCGGTCAGTCCAGTCCAGTCAGTCAGTCAAGCAGTCAGTCAGTCAGTCACTTAAGCAGTGAATGAGTCAGTTAGTCATTCAGTCACTCAGTCAGTTAGCCAGTCAGTCATTCAGTCTCAGTCAGTCAGTCAGTCAGTCCAGTCAGTCAGTCAGTCAGTCAGTCCAGTCAGTCAGTCACTCAGTCAGTCAGTCTCAGTCAGTCAGTTAGTCATTCAGTCAGTCAGTCAAGCAATTTAGTCACTTAGTCTCAGTCAGTTAGTCATTCAGTCAGTCAGTCAGTCAGTCGGGCAGTCAGTCAGTCGGGCAGCCTCATTCAGTCAGTCTGTCAGTCAGTCAGTCTGTTAGTCTTTCAGTCAGTCAGTCTCAGTCAGTCAGTCAGTCTGTCAGTCGGTCAGTCCAGACCAGTCAGTCAGTCAAGCAGTCAGTCATTCAGTCTCAGTCAGACAGTCAGTCAGTCCAATCAGTCAGTCACTCAGTCAGTTAGGCAGTCTGTCAGTCAGTTTCAGTCAGTCTCAGTCAGTCAGTTAGTCATTCAGCCAGTCAGTCAAGCAGTCAGTCATTTAGTCTCAGTCAGTCAGTCAGTCAATCCAGTCCAGTCTCAGTCAGTCAGGCAGTCAGTCAGTCAGTCTCAGTCAGTCAGTCAGTCTCGGTCAGTCAGTGAGTACGTCAGTCAATCAGTATCAGTCAGTCAGTCAGTATCAGCCAGTCAGTCAGTATCAGTCAGTCAGTCAGGCAG